>NC_043009.1:65776654-65784154 GCF_006345805.1 Octopus sinensis
GAAGTATACAATAGATGTCCTACATACTCCGGTAGGTGTCCAACGTATCGTTAGAGCTATATGCCGGTAAGTTTATTCTAGATTTTAAGAGGTATCTCATAATTGCCCTCATAAGTACATGATATATATTTTTTGTTGGCACTCGTATTTATCGATAGCTATGATATCGTTTGAGGTACGTATCCATTCTGTTAAATATACCTGGTAGTAAAAATTTTTGTGTGGGCGTGAGATATTAGATTTAGTAATTATTTTTTGTAGTGTTGGAGTGAAATAAAATTTCCATATTTTTTCTAGGTTTTCATAAATTAAGGTAAATGTCAGCCTAATGATTAATTAGTAAATATGACTTACTGTAGGTGAGTGCTTGAGGGCAAATTTTGCTGAAGGATAAATTTTGCAAAAGAACAGAATTTTGAAGAATGGTATATGACTTTTGGAGGAGACGCCAAAATGGTGCCAAAACGGTGATGGGAATGAAGTAAAGGCAGCACAGGAAGTTTCTCAAACTTAGAGAAGCAAAGATGTAGGAGAGGTAAAGATGTGTAAGCTATTGAAAATATTAAAGTGAACTCGGCGACTTTTCCGTAATTAATGTATGAATCCTTAAAGAATTAATTTTAAATTGGTTTTTCTTTGTTTTATAAGTGTTTTCTTCTGTTTCCTTCCTTACTTCCGTTTCCGTCCTCATTTTGAAATATCCTTACTGTTAAACTGTATTAAGAAATCTCAAAGGTCATAAATCGCCATTTCATACATGATGTTGGTGTTGTTGTTGTTATTGGTTTGGCTCAGGTTCGGTCTTATACCTGGTAGGATTTCTGTGGGTAGCAAGTCACTACCTGTAACCTTAGGTATCCACAAGTTTCTAGTAGTCTTTTTTAAGTGCTTAGAACCCTGTTGATAATCTCTGAGTTATAAATGTAAATTAACGTCCATGAATGTCACTCGGTTAAATTGATAAGCTGGCATTTCAATTTCTTCTGTTGCATTTTCATCTCTACCAAGTACACAGCTACGAAACATGTAGCGTTATAAGTCACATGTAGTGATATATGAATATATCTACATTCTGGTATAAATACTTTTAAGTATGTCTACAATCTGTATTACCAATTACTTTTGAATAAGACTTTCCATTTTTTCCTACATGAATATCTTCTTATCGTTACAGGAATATAAAGAATCTGACGTAAAAGTCTCTATATCGAGCATTTATCATTCAGAACTCATCAGATATTTCGACATGAGGTTAGTTTATTCATTTTTTTCCTTTTCTTTTTTTTTTACTGTTTTCGAATTACGAGTTACATTCTAGCAGTTGTGTGTGTGCGCGTGTCTAAATGTATGTATATGTATATGCCCATTCATATAACAGATTCTACAACATATTTTGTTCATGTGTAATACATACAACATTCAGTTTTGATTTCGTTGTTGATTTTCTTTTTAAAACATTCCAGAAAGATTTGCTTTCAAACAAATAAGCGTCCATATTTTCTATTATTCCACCAAGAAACATTTTTCACATAATATCCATGATTATATCCTCGTATGGATTTTCCCTCTGAAATGCACGGTTTTCCAGCTTGCAACAGAATTTCCGACATATTATTTTGCTTTTCTGAATAAGTAAACAATTTAAACATATATCCTGTTTGTGGTATATGTAATTTCTTTTTTTGATATCCCATATTATATGTGATGTGTCTGATATGCCATACTATATATTGTTGAATAGAACATGTGTATAATTGATATCATTTATATGCCCATCGCGATAAAGTTTAGAAATTCAGATTCCATAACAGATATCTATCGTCTGAATGTGTGTGTGTTTGGTTATATAAATTTAGATACATATGTGTGTGTATGTATGTGTATATATATATATAACAGATATGTATTTATAAATAGATATAATATACATAAATATATACGTATATATATATATATGTTTATATATAACCAAGAAAAAAGCAACAAGAATGGATATATATATATAATATATATTTCTGTTGAATATCATATTTCATGCGTATATCATTTTTAACATATAATCCATGTAAAGTGTTATCCTCTACGATAACATGATGTAGATTTTTTTTATTACGAGGCAGCTTCCATACGGTCTAGTCTAGAAACAGCAGTTAAATCCTCCCTAATCACATCCCATTGTCTTAAAGGAGGAAGGATATATATAAAGATGTTGTATTCTAAGATACACTATGCCAGTCGATCAAGATTGATTTCAAGCCATACCACAGCGATGACAATGACAGTATCTTTAACCATGTTATACTTTGAATATCCTATTTCATTTGTATATCTTTTTGCCGTGTATAATCCGTGAATCTTTTCGGACTCTTCGCAGTTATAATATGTACGTATGTTTTATATAACATATCATGAGTTAATTTCCTCTTAAAATCTATATTTTTTAATGACATTGTTTTCTTTTCTCCAAAGACCAAAATGTACTTTTCTATTATGGCTGACTTCTTGGGAAGATAAAAAAAGAAGCTGCAATCCATCACGCTTCCTTCAGAGTCTTCGACATTAATAGAACCATTGGAGACTTGATCTATATTCAGGTAACAGACTGGGCTTCGCTGAGGGTACTCAAGGCTCGGATGTTGTTGTTGCTACTGCTGGTAGTGGTGGTGGTGGGGACCTGTTGTTGTTGTTGTTGTTGTTGGTGGTTGTTGTTGACGTTGTTGTTGATGTTGGTGGTGGTGGTAGTTGATGTTGGTGGTGGTTGTTGTTGTCGTTGGTATTGTGGTTGTTGTTGTTGGTGGTGATGGTTGTTGTTGTTGATGTTGGTAGTGGTGGTGGCTGTTGATGGTGGTGGTGGTGGTGATTGTTGTTGTCGATGTTGATGGTGGTCCTGGTCGTGATGGTCATGATGGTTGGTGGTGGTTGTGGTCATCGTCGTCGTTATGGTTGTAGTAATCGTAGTGGTCGTCATCATGGTTGTTGGTGGTCGCAGTGGTGGTCGTCGACGTGGAGGTTGGTCGTGGCTGGTGACGGTGGTGGCTTCAGAAAAGCGGTCGGTGCGAACGGTTTAGCTCATCCAAGACAGGACATGGCAGAACGAAGTTACAGCCTGAATAAGAATTCCAAGACTCTCCATGTTGCCCACGTGACCCAACGAATTGCAATGGCATCAATTCACTCGTACAAAAGAGTTCCAATGTTAAATAACATCGAATGCAAATAGCCTTTTAGTTTTTCATGACGAAATCGATTTCAAGTTTCGATTGTTCGCTTTTTTATATTACTGTTGTGGTTCTTGTTGTGGTGGTGGTTATTGTTGTTGCTGCTGATGTTGTTGTTGTTATTAGAGCTTTTTTTGTTTGTTTTCTTTTCACTTTCTAGTTGCAAATTCATGAACTCTGCATAGTATGCCCGAGCAAACCTACATCTAAACACAAATGCACACACACACACACACACACACACACACACACACACACATACACGGATCCAAACACACAGTACACGTACACACAAACTTACATCAATACATGAATGCACACACACACACACACACATACACACACACAATTATAAAATAAACATCAGTGCACAAAACACGAATGATTAAACACAAATCCAAAGAGGCGAATACACATACACTAAAACTTAGATGAACACACAAACAAACACACACACACACAGAAGCTTGGACCAACACACACACACACACACACACGCACACACACACACACAGAAGCATGAACCAACACACACACACACGCACACATGTGTGTCACTTGGTTATCAAATACAAAAAACAGAAAAAGTTAACATCTTGTGAACAAGAGAAGTTATTGAATAAAATATCAGAGTTCTTTCAAATATTTATTTGATAACAATTAGTTGCTGTTCGCTTCAAACACATCATTATTGATAAAGAACACAGAAAAATATTACTGTTGACAAGTCAAAATCTAAATTATATCCGACAGTGAATTATATATAAATATTTTATATATATATATATATATATATATATATACATACATACATATACATTTATATATACCATATATATATACATACATGCATATATAATATATATATATATATACACACACATACAAAGATATACATCTATGTGTGTGTGCATGTATGCATATATATGTATATATATATATATATATATATATATATATATATATATATATATATATACGTGTATGTATGTATGTATACACACACACACAAATGCACATACACAGAAATATATGGCAATGGTTGCCGAGGTGAATAGTCACCAAAATAACACGTGGCAAATATTCAGATAGTCTCTGTTTCGTTCATCTGAGATCCGTTCTTTTACTTTCTTTGACTGACATACACAACAAGTCATAGCACCGAATACCGTTTGAATCGTTGTGCACTCTTTTTCATTAAATATCACGCGTAAATGAATTACGTTTCATGTGTCTAAGTTGATAACCATTTCTATACGCGTGTGTATGTGTATATATTCTTTTATCTTATTTCTTTCAGACGTTTGACTGCGGCCATGCTGGAGCACTGCCTTTAGTCGAACGGATCGACCGCAGGACTTACTCTTCGTAAGCGTAGTACTTGTTCTATCGGTCTCTTTTGCAGAACCGCTTATTTACGGGGACGTAAACACACTAACATCGGTTGTCAAGCGATGCTGGGGGGAGAAACACAAACACACGGACTTATATATATGTCTGTGTGTATGAATGTACATGTATGTATATATATATATATATTATATATATATATATATATATATATATATGTGTGTGTGTGTGTGTGTGTGTGTTTGTGTGTGTGTATAAATGTACATGTATATATATACATACACGACAGGCTTCTTTCAGTTTCCGTCTACCATATCCGCTCACAAGGGTTTGGGCGGTACCAGGTTATTGAAGACACTTGCCCAAGGTGCCACGCAGTGTGACTGAACCCGGAACCATGCGGCTGGTAAGAAAGCTACTTACTGCACAGCCACTCGACACACACACACACACACACACATATATATACACACACACATATATATATATATATATACACACATGCATATATGTATATATGCGTGTGTGTCTGAGTATGCATATATGTATGTATGTATGAGGACACATGCCTAGAGTTCAGAGTATTGTACTCACGACCACGAGATTGTGCTTTCAATTCCTAGACTGGGAGTTCAATTCCTATACCGGGTGGTCTAACTGTGATTACTTCGACTCCTAATATGTGTTTTACACCGTGCTCTATAAGCAAAGCCTTTGTTCGTTCGGCAAAAAGCTGAACGCTCCGACGGGACAGTTAGGGTGAGGGTTATATATATATATCACCTAGGTTGACCAGACTGTCGAATGTTTGTTCACTATGCACATCAGTTTCTTTCCTCTGAGACTAAATCATTTAACAAAATTGACTTCATACCGTGGTGGATGCCTTCCGAGTGGCTTTTCCGAATACTTGGACGCCGGTAGGCAACTGCATGGGTCCGCCTACTATCTGTGAACCTTTCAACATGTCTATCCCAGCAAAACTTGTGTTTTCCGTATATTGCAGGAATCTAGATAGATAGACAGATAGATATATATATAGCCAGACAAATAGATAGATACATACATACATGCATGCATGCATGCATACATACATACAGAAATCTTTTATGCTTACCTTCCTGCAGTCAAATGAATCAACCCCAGAACCTGTCTTTAAAGCCTGCAACTTTTGTTCTAGGCTTATTTCGCCGAACCGCTAGGTAACGGGGATGTAAGCATACTAACATCGGTTGTTAAGCGGTGGAAGAGGACAAAGTGACAAAGTCACATATGCGCGCGCGCGACGAGATTCTTTCAGTTTCTGTCTACGAAATCCACTTACAGGTTTTTAGTCGGCCCGAAGCTATAGTAGAAAATATTTGCCTCAGGTGCCACAGAGTGGGACTGAACTCAGAACCATGTGGTCGAGAAGCTACACAGACACTTCTGTTCCTTATGTGTGTGTGTGTGTGTGTGTGTGTGTGTGTGTGTAGTTTAAAGTTTTAAACAAGTTTTTCCAAGAATACCGTCTGGGTAACCAGTGCTTCGTGAAGGAATCTGGGGAAAAGCATGTTATGTCACCAACATGTAAATCGATTTTATCGTAAGCTTTCTGATATTTATCGACTATTCACGGTACTAGATTATGATCTACAAAACGTTTAGCCGAACATTATTATTATTATTATTATTATTATTATTCAGTAGTTTTATTTTTATAGCGTGCTTTCACTTCACTACCGAGCGCAGCTCTGTGTGCCTTGGGTATGTGCTGTGATTTGTTGTGATGCTCTGATGGTTATTGTATGGAAAGTGTTCTGCGTAGGATGTGTGCAGTGCCTAGTAGTGCAATTTTCCGTATGTTATATGTGTTTGTAAGTCCTGGTGTTTTTGTTATGTATTTGTCTGAATATTTTTTTATCATGCCTAATGCACCTACTATGATAGGAATTGTTTCTGTTTTCAGGTTCCACATTCTAGTTATCTCTATTTCCAGGTCTTTGTATTTTGAGAGTTTCTCCATTTCTTTTAGAGACACGTTGTCATCTGCCGGTATTGATACATCAATTAGAAAGCATTTTTTTTCTTCATGATCTCTGACAACTATATCTGGTCTGTTGGCCTTAATTTCTCTATCTGTGTGTATCGGCATATCCCAGAGTATGGTTGCTTTCTCGTTTTCTGTGACCTTTTCTGGTGTGTGCCTATACCATCTTTTTTCTGTTGTTATTCCATAATGTTGGCATAGCTTCCAATGTATGTAGGTTCCAACTCTGTCATGTCTGTGAATATATTCCTTCTTAGCCAGGACTGGGCAGCTAGAGATAATATGATTTATTGTTATTATTATTATTATTATTATTATTATTATTATATTATTATTATTATTATTATTATTATTATTACCTTTGCACAGCTTCTAACGCTGGAGATGTCAGCTGTTCACTGCTAGTGAACTAAAGTAACAGCTCTTATTTTTCGAGCACCTTCCGGAGTATTCGAGCGGTTCCAAGCAGTGCTGTTTTCTGCAAGTGCTCCAACCTTATCGCAGCCCCTAATTGTTCCACGTACTTCTCAAGAGTTTTGCTCACTGTTCCCAGGACTCCGACAATTATTGGTACTACTGCTACCTTTTTCATCGACCACAACTGCCTAACTTCCCAAGCTAACCTGTCATATCTCTCGAATTTTCTTTCTTCCATATCGCATACCTTGTTGTCAGCAGGGCATGCTATATCTATGATCGAGCATAGTTTGTTTTCTTTCTCAATTAAGACTATGTCCGGCTTTCTATTCTCAATTACATGGTTACGCTGAATCATAAAATCCCATAGGATCTTTGCTTTTCTATTTTCGACAATGCCTTCAGGTTGGTGGTCGTACCAATTTTTTGCTCTGTCAAGTCCATACTTGTTGCAGAGTGTCCAGTGGACAAGCCTGGCTATATCGT
>NC_043009.1:65789154-65836654 GCF_006345805.1 Octopus sinensis
AAAAAAACACCTTTTATCAATTCAAAATGAACAATTAAATTACACAATCTAGAAAATTACATATAATAGAAATATTAAAATTAAAATAACAATAAAATATCAATAATTAAGGAAATTTCAAAAAAAATAATAAAAACGTATATAATTATGTTTTATCTTGTATGTATGTATATATATATATATATATATATATATATATATATATATATATATATACACACACACACAAGATGAAATAAAAGCTAGCAACTAAACATAGATTGCCTGCGTGAAAGTTGCGTGGTACATCAGGTCAGGCTGTTGAAGTAGATTTCAAAACAAACAATATGAATAGACCGCATCTCAAATCTCATATTGATCTCGCATCGCTACAGGCAGACTACTTGAATGAATGCTTTCAGCCATTGATCTGATCAACCTTGAAAGTGAAATTTGGTAGAAGAAAACTGTGCGGAACACTCACACGCCTGCATTGACGAAAGGTACAAACATCGGCGAGAAAATAACTCTTTTTGAACGAAGTCCATTGGTGCATTATTCTGCTCCACCGAGCTACAGACATTTTGCTGTCAGTTCCACTGTCATATACGAAATGACCAATGGATGGATTGTCGGAAACTTTTAACCAACGGAGTGGAGGCGCGTGGTTTAGTGGTTTAGGGTGTCAGAACTATGATCGGAAGATTGTGGTTTCGATTCCTGGACCGGGTGATGCGTTGTGTTCTTGAGCAAAGCACTTCATTTCACGTTGCTCCAGTCCACTCAACTGGCAAAAATGAGTAATGCTGCGATGGACTGGCGTGCTGTCCAGCTGGGGAACACACGCGCCATAGAAACCGGGCCCATGAGCCTGGCTAGGCTTTAAAAAGGGCACATTTTTTATGGCCCCTTGTGGGTAATAAAAAATCAACGTTTAACCAACGGAGATGTTGTTCACAAATTGCCGACAGATAAATTGTCAGATAAATTTAATGAGACAGACATAAATACCAGCAAGTTTACAATCAGAAATAATATCTCTAGCAAAAGAACTGGGTAACTAACAAATGGTTCATCTGAAATGTGAAGTTCAGCTCGTTACAGAAATATCACTTGGGAAAGGGTGCTGAACTCTCATTGGCTCCGACTAACCTTATATTCTTCTCAACATTGAGACGAAATCGTCGATGTTGTCGTTCAGTCTCAGGCTAGCCCTGATTGATCAGAAGAGACCTATGATTAAAAGCAATCCAAGCTTGATTTCACCGTTTTTATCTCGGCCTACTTCTGAAAATGGCCAAGTATCGGATGAGTGTATTTTCAGAGACATTTAGCTTCTAATTTTAGCGACTCTTCAGAAGTTCCTTGAAGGGAAATCTAAACTCTACTCGATAAAGATACACATGAGGTTGGCTACCCTGACATGGCAAGATGTTCCGCTTCATATATTTCTTCGGTTAATATCGAATACTCAATAAGGAGATTAATTTTGAGAAGGGCACAAAATAGATACATCAATAAAATCATTAATTACTCAAATTAATGGTTAACAGCATGTCCCGCACGAACCAACGATGTAATTTCATCATGACTGATTGACCTGCAAGAAGAAGCAGCAAATTTTCCCTTGGAACACACTTTGCAGACTCAAATCAGAAATAAATGCCTTGCCATGGCTGGTTGATTAAGAAACTCACTTTACAACCACGTTGTTTCGGGATCGATCGCCGTGTGAGTAAATTTGGTAGACGGAAATTGCGCGGAAGACCGCAGTGTGTGTGGGGGGAGTGAGGACGGTGTGTGTGTGTGTGTTCTTGTGTGAGGGTGTGACTTTGCGTGTTCTTGTGTGAGGGTGTGACTTTGCGTTTGTGTTTCTCCCCAACCACCGTTTGACAACCGGTGTTTGTTTGTTTACGTCCCTGTGATCTAGCGATTCGGCAAAAAGAGAAGAACGCTGGAATAAGTACCAGACTTGAAATATTAGTACTTGAATGGCTATGTTCGACTAAACCCTTCAAGCCGAAGCCCAGCATGGAGGTTGTCCAATGATTGAAAAAAAAAAAAGTAAAAGATAATAGTCCTAGCCATACCCCATAAAGACAGGAAGATCATGGCTGGAATGAGTTTACTGGATATATTTTAACCCAGGGTTAAACAGGAACAACATGCTTGGTTGGGTGGTTGGAAATTACAAATTATCCGGTGGACGTTATAGCTTGTCACCGTTGCATTCGACTCCATGAAAGGGAATCCAAAGTTCATGAAAATTAGATAAAATATATCAAACCAACCGTATGGAAATACGTGAATCAGAATAATCAAAATGGTGGACAGTGGTTGTTGTTAAAAGGTAATCCAAAATTTATAACCAATAAATGGCTGACTCCAAAAGAGAAGAGCAGACGACCGAGAAAAAAAAATTGGATCGATCCCTTTTACATATGTTTCTCCCTCTCCCACTCCACTACGATCTCAGCCTGAACAAAACAAATACGAAACAAAACGATGAAATAAAATATAAATAAATTCAAAATGGAAGAAAGAGGAAGTAAAACAAACCATATTGAAGTCATTTGTTGTATGTTTGCTGATATTGTTATGCTTGAAATTGTTCATACATTTACTGTTAGTCATGTTGTTGATGTTATCGTTGTTTCATCTTTCTCACTTGTTGTTAAATAAATCTTTTGTCGATCTTCGTTTTTGTTCGTGAAAATTTTGTCGTTGCGTTTCTGTTATCGTTATTTTTGACACTGTTGATATCACTGCTGATACGTTTTTTCATCTTACGATGATGTATTTTATCAAAAATGTACGGTAATATTTCTTCTGCCATTTCTTTAAAAGATTTATTTTGCAGCTACCGTTAATGCTGTTGTTGCTTAAATCAAGTTTCTGTCTGAAATGGACAGGATTTTCGGTGGATTTTTTACACTCGAACGAAATCGTTCTGATTGCTGTTTTTGTCGTTGCTCTTGATCATTTCGTTCTTGATGTCTTTATCGTTGTTGTTGTTGTTGTTGTTGTTGCTATTAATCCAGTGGCGTTGGTGTCAGAGATTTTCTGGTAAGTTGGTGTTTTCCTATGAATTTAATGGTGGCAATATTTGAGGTAAGTAGTATCTTCCAGAAATGATCAGAAGATGCGAAATAAAGACATCATTTATTTGATATTCATATATATGTGTGTATGGGTGCTTCTTTGTATGTATGTATGTATGTATGTATGTATATATGCATGATCACATGCATGTATTACCTACGTATGTATATGTATGTATATATGCATAAGTATATGTATATATAGGTACATATATGAAGATAGGCAGACAGATTGATAGATAGATAGATAGATAGATAGATAGATAGATAGATAGAAATACTGGGGAAAAAAAGATTGGTCAAAGAAACGTTTACAAGATAGAGATAGATATTGTCCTGTTATTAGTAACGAGTGAATGAGGAAAAACAGGCAGACGGACAGACATTAAAAGAAAGGGAGAGAGAGAGGTGAGCGGGAAGAAGAAAGAAGCTGATTGTAGGTAGATAAACAGATAGGGAGAGAGAGAGACGGACAAACAGACGGACAGACAGACAGGGATTCTATAACAGCCGTTAGGTTGTTCTTGCATTGGTAAAATCATTCCAGGCACAGATTATCATTATTATCATTATTATCCGTTCCGATTACAGTCAATCACTCTGCAAAAAGACAACGAAATCGATCTCCAAGAGCATCAGATGAGTATGGTACCAGTGTAGGATTGTACTTGTTCCAACTAGTCACTGACTAATATCTCTCGTCGCTCTCGCTTTCTCACTCTCTCTCTCTTTCTCTCTTCACTGTTTTCATAAGTCTGTGCAATTCAGGAGTGTGTATGTGCATATATGTATGTAGGTGCCTTGATGACAGAGAAACAATATCGAATCAAAACGGAGACCAGACTGTGTCAAAAGATATGTTCATTCCACTTTTATTATACACACACTCCCACACACACACATATCACGCATACACATGCGTGTATATATATATATATATATATATATATATATATACATACATGCATACATATAATTTTATGTGTCTATTTGTAAATACATATGTATAATATATGTATTTCTGTGTCTGCATAAATATATATTTTATATGTATGTGTGTGCGTATAGATATATATACACATACATATGTATATTTATAAACACACACACGCACACACACGCACAGGCACACACACACACACACACACACACACACCAACAAACAGCTACCAAGCACCAGGCGAAGTCTGTAAATATTTCAACAAAATAAACGAAAGAAAAATGATCTTATGCTTTCAAATCACCAATTGTTTATTCATTATGTGGCGATACTAGAAATTATATATATTTAACTCATCAGCTACACTGGTGGTGGTGGCGTCGGGGTGGCGGGGGTGTCATTGTGCTTGGGATGGTGTTGGTGGTGGCGATGCGAATGCTGGTGGTGGTGGTGTGGTGGTGGTGGTGGTGTGGTGGTGGTGTGGTAGTGTTTGGGATCGAGGTTTTGATGGTGCTTTTGGTGGTGGTGATGGTGATAGTGGTGGTGGTGGTGATGGTGGTGGTGGTGGTGATGGTGGTGGTAGTGGTGGTAGTGTTTGGGATTGAAGTTTTGATGGTGCTTTTGGTGGTGGTGATGGTGATAGTGGTGGTGGTGGTGGTGGTGATGGTGGTGGTAGTAGTGGTTGTGGTGGTAGTGTTTGGGATTGAAGTTTTGATGGTGCTTTTGGTGATGGTGATAGTGGTGGTGGTGGTGGTTGTGGTGGTAGTGGTGGTTGTGGTGGTAGTGGTGGTTGTGGTGGTAGTGTTTGGGATTGAAGTTTTGATGGTGCTTTTGGTGATGGTGATGGTGATAGTGGTGGTGGTGGTTGTGGTGGTAGGGGTGGTTGTGGTGGTAGTGTTTGGGATTGAGGTTTTGATGGTGCTTTTGGTGATGGTGGTGGTGGTGGTGGTGGTGATGGTGATAGTGGTGGTGGTGGTGGTGGTGGTGTTTGGGATTGAAGTTTTGATGGTGCTTTTGGTGATGGTGATAGTGGTGGTGGTGGTGGCGGTGGTGATGGTGATAGTGGTGGTGGTGGTGGTAGAAGTGGTGGTGTGACAGTAGTGGTGGTAGTGGTTGTGTTGCTGGTGTTTGTTGAAGTTGTAGTGGTGGTGGTGGTTGTGGTGTTGTTTGGGATTGTAGTTTGGATGGTGGTATTGGCGATGGTGAAGGTGAAGGTGGTGGTGGTGTGATAGTGACGATGTTGATATTGCTGTTTCTTTCGTTTTTGTTGTTGCTCTTGTTGTTGTGATTGTGATAGTGGTGGTAGTACTGTTGTGGTTATGCTGTTGTTGGAATTATTGGTAGTGTTGTGGTGGTTGTGGAGGTAGTACGATAGTGACGACAGCATTGGTGATGGTGTGGTGTTGTGGGATTGTAGTGGTATCGTAGTATTGGCTGTAGTATTTGGTGGCTGGTGCATTGGTCGGGGCTGTGGTTGTGATGGCTGTGTTGGTGGTAGTTGAGGGCTATACACTGTATGAAGGGCTTCCCGCTTAAATTGGAGGTGGTAGTAGTAGCAGCAGCAGCAGTCGCCGTCCTAGTAGTAGCAGCAGTAGTAGTCGTAGTAGTAGTAGTAGTAGTAGTAGTAGTAGTAGTGTTGGTGGTAGTATGTGCGTGTGTGGTGCTGAAGCTGATCGTTGTGGTGTTATAAGTCCTTGATGTTTGGTGGTTCTTCGTTTGAGTGGAAGAACTGATCGAGATTTTGGTGTTGTTCTTGTTGTTGCTGTTGTTTAGCCCCCATGTAAGACCTGTCTCAGCAAATCTAAGATCAAAAGACATCCGCATCCAGTCTTTGTTTGCGGCAATATGTACCTTGAACTACACTAATGAATGCGTTAGATATATTTACTTCATAAGGTGGCAGAACGTTATTCAGTATACCAGTGTCACGAAACTTTTTCCTCAAAAGAAATTTCAATAAGAAATACTCTTTTACTTGTTTCAGTCATTTGACTGCGGCCATGCTGGAGCACCGCCTTTAGTCGAGCAAATCGACCCCGGGACTTATTCTTTGTAAGCCCAGTACTTATTCTATCGGTCTCTTTTGCCGAACCGCTAAGTGACGGGGACGTAAACACACCAGCATCGGTTGTCAAGCAATGCTAGGGGACCAAACACACACACACAAACACACATACATATATATACATATATACGACAGGCTTCTTTCAGTTTCCGTCTACCAAATCCACTCACAAGGCATTGGTCGGCCCGAGGCTATAGCAGAAGACACTTGCCCAAGATGTCATGCAGTGGGACTGAACCCGGAACCATGTAGCTGGTTAGCAAGCTACTTACCACACAGCCACCCCTGCGCCTAATTGTATAGTTTTTTTTTCTTTTATTATCTGCGGAGGAGATCCAAGTTCGGTAAACTTCTGAACGTACAGTTGAGAAAGTAAAAATCAGGTTTGTTTTAATAAAATATTGAAGGAAAACATTGCATGCCTATTCTGCTTATATGAACTGTGCACGCAGAAATGTTTTCGTGCAATGTCGCTCACCGTGACGCAGTGTTTTATTTCAAATTTTCAGATATTTAGGATTTACGGGGAAATGCTTATTTATCAGTTTTGCGAAAACTGTGTAAAATTTACAGTGAACATTTAAACTATAAAGTGAATATCCGTATATTCGTTTTTATTTTATCTCTGAGCGCGTTATAAATAGTATCCGCACGACATCGTGAAGTATATTTGCCACCTAAATGTGGCTGACCCTTAAGGGTTGATGCTACTGTAGCTTGTAGCCCCAGGAAGACATCTCCTCCAGCTGGCTATTGACACACTTTCTGTGCCCTATCAGTATTTGCAAAGAGAAGTCATCGTTCACGTCCAGCCTGACGTGATACACACGGATCCGAGATTCTGGGTATTGACCTGTCATCAGCGTGTGACAACCACCGGTTGACGATTGGAAGTGATTCTCAGTGCAAATATATATACTTTTTTCCATGTGTGTATATATGAAGTGAACCGTGCTGGTAAACATATATGGAGACTATGAACCCTCTCTCCGAGAAGAACATGAAAGAGACCTTTTACGTGTGACCAATGTAGTCGCTTCTACTTGGCAAAGGAAGGTCTGCTCGGCCACAAACGTGCCCCGTCTACCAATGTGATATCCAGAGGGGTGTGATATCCAGTATGATATCCAGATGAGTCCATTAACCAATAGACTCGCTCTGCTTTGTAGGTCCCAACATTTCGATGGTCGAGTTTCCGCTGCTGTGCTTTTGGGTGCGGTGTGGCGGGGAGATTGATTGTAGTCGGTGTGGAATGACTTGAAAGTCTGTTGCAGGTCTTAGGAGCCGCATGGGGAGTCATCAATGATTGAAAGACCAAAATTGAGGTGTTTCGTAGAATTAAATGGATTTACGAAGCGATCTTATTCATTTCTCGACTTCCACCATGTGTGTCTTACGCCGCTAATTTTGCATAATATATAATGCCAAATCGATGCTATAATATACATATGCATACGATTTTGTGTGTGTATGTGTACGTATGTATGTATGTATGTATGTATGTATGTATGTATGTATGTATGTATGTATGTATGCATGCATGCATGTGTGTGAGTGCACGCGAGTGCGTGCGTGTGTGTACACATATCTATATATCAGGCCATCCTGCTATTATATAATGTTGGTTTTTAAGCTAACTTTTTGGGGTTTGTGCCATTGTAACTACAGACAAACTCTCGATGCTTCTTCATCATTACTAAGCAGTGAAAGCCCAGGTTAACGCTAGGTTCTGTGCCAGGCTTTCTATAGTTGTTACTATATATTTGAATAATTCGTCATTACTATGGCGGTTTCTGATGTGCACACAAAGCATATTGTTCTTTATGAGTTCAAAAAAAGGGGGAGCACACTAGTGTTATCATTTTAAATTACCAAAAATAGCAATAAAGGGTCTACATTTTCGGAAGGGTAACTTCGCATTGAAAAATTGTTCTCGCTGTTGTCGTCCTGTGAGAAATAATAATGACGAATTGACGGCATCAGTTCAGGAAAGACTTAATTCACCAACTACCACCCCCACCCCGCCATTTTTGAAAACTTGGAATGTGCCTAAGTTGGGCAAAACGATTACTGCCGAGCTGACCCAGTGCGACCGATGAGAACGTATCAACATCTATGCTGCGTCCATACACAGTAAATTCAGTCCTCAGTTTTGATCGCCTTCCAGTCATTGATGAAAAGTGAGTGCCTCACAAAAATGTTAAACATCGATGGTAATGGATTCCGTGAAGACAGCACGTAAAACTTCAACCAAAGATGGGTCTTTAACATAATAAGTGCTTGTAAAGAATAAAATGTTCTATAATGCACTATAATTCAAACAATGGACTATAAGAACTGTTATAATTTAATCATCCATAGTCTGATATGATACTTCGGAATAAAAATTCCTTCTTCAGATATCTCCAGGAATTGATGGAGTCGCTGCTATAATCGGTTTTCGAACGGATTTTCTTTTTTCCTGGAAGCGTCTCGGCAGTGGTCTTACGAAGTTCCTTCCGGAATTCCTCGTGAGAAGTGCATGAGGTCGGCCATGTCTCAATCTCATTTATGCTGGTACATCCGTAGCGTTGCTTCTAAGTTATGTATTATACGTGAAGCTTCCTTTTTTCCCCTCTTCTCTTGAGCACTTGATGGGATATGAAAGATATTATTCTCTTGAAATCTTACCTTCGACTAAAACAAATAATCATATCCGGAGTGCACTGAGAACAAATCGATCAACTAAATGAAAAGCTGACGGTTTTCCGAAAGGGTGTATTTCTACATTGTGACATATTTGGAGAATTTTAATTGGGAGAGCTTGCCCATCTCACATATTCTCCATATTTTGCATCTTCAGCTCATCTCTCATTTCGAAGCTTGGAATACATTTTTGAAGTGGTGAACATTGGGATTCATTAGATACACAAAATCTTTCTATATAAAACTGGTTTCTTGAAGCTTTCAGAATGTGAGCAGAACTTTACAGAATCAATTGGTAGATATTCATTTGATTAGATTAGCAGCTTATCTTCCTTTTATCATATTTTCAGTCTTAGCATAAGTATATATGTAAAGATAGAATTTAGGTATATAAGTGTGTTTGTGTGTGTGTGAGCGCATGCGCATTTGTGCATATTGTATGAATGCATATATATATAATTTTCTGACTAGCCACCGTTTTTTTAACTCATTCATTTTTTTCTGTGCTCTGATATTTACTTTCTTTTTGTTTGTTTGTGTTTTCTTTTGGTTTTTGGGAGCGCAGCATATTTTTAATTTCTTTTATATTTTTATTGAATTGTATAGTTACTGAGGGTCTTTTATTAATCTAATTAATGGTGCTTATATATTTTTCTTCAAGTTTGTTTTGATCTGTATCGTATGAGGTTTACAAACATATCATGTTATTTTATTTATAGAAGAGTCCAGAAGTTTGATATTTTAATGGCATTTCGCGATTGAGCGTCTTTTGCTTTATGCTTTGAATTTAGTTTTGGTTAAGAATGAAGATTCCTTTGTGACATGGGGAGTTTGGTGTAACTTCTAGAATTTGTCTGCCATATAACATACGCAGAGACAGACACAAATACAAATTAGAAACCAACCTTTGCAAAAACACAAAGATACAAACATACTGAACCATATATACAAGATAAAAACAAACCTTGACTTCAACTTATATAGTCATTCATACACACGCACACACACACACACGTACGCACATACACACACATACGCACACACACTCAAACAAGCAAACATACCTAAAGATTTACAATTCAAACAACACATGTTCTACTGTTAAATAAACAAACCCAAGTTATTTAAATTAGTCGGAATAGGTGTCATATGTACCTTGTTTCGGCTCTGTGTTTTATTACTTTGAATCATGTTCTATGACAGCGTAAAATAACGAATCCTTCAGTGTAAGGCTGGGAAATGCTGAATCAAATGACCAAGTATTTCAGCTGACCGTCTTTACACCATGGCACACCGTCGATTGACTGAAAAGAATATACGGAGATGTCCGCCTCCTCCGTACTCAACGACGATAAACGATTTTTGCAACAGGTCGAATAAAAATTTAGAGTTTCATTCGTCGATGTTCTAGCTGTCCTCATTGCTGTTTGCAACTGGATTCGAACTATTAAACTCTAGACCGGTAACTGATCATGGTCGCTAGATGATCGGGATTAGATGCTGTCAATATATTCTGTTATTGAGGACACCTCTAAGGAGCACTTCTCTATGGTGTGAATGTAATGTGTTCCCATTGCATATTCTCACACGTTTGAGAGAACTCTAACTTAACACAACATGATGCCGAACCCTTTAGCATTCAGATTACTCACTCGAATGTAATACTTATTTTTTCACATTCTTAAAAATTAACCATGCATTATCTCATAGCTTTGAGATATTGATGGTAATCTTCTTTATTTTTAGCATGACATTGCAAGGCGTGTGTGAGAGGCTAATCAGGGGATGTTGAGCATAAAGCAGGTAGAATCCTTAGGCCTGATTTACGTAAAGGGTTAATATATTTACAAGAGAGAGAAAGTGGGGTGAAGGAAACTGACAAAGAAAGAAAACGAGTGCGAGGACGTAAGAGTGACTGAGAAAGAGAAAAACAAGACAGGTGTCTCACTGCTATATATACATATATATGAGTGTGTGTCTGTGTGTGTGTGTGTGTGTATATATATACATATACAAGGGGCGATGTGTAAATTGTCGCCATTTTATATTTCTTATTTCGCGCATGAACATTGTTTTTGATTTTGTCGACTACACTGTACTAGAATCGGAATCGGTTAGGCACCGTCTGTGAGAAAAACAGTAACATGAGACAATTCACTAAGCCCAGAATTTAGAAACGACATGCTGTACTGTTTGGCATTCGCGCCGGAAGCTCCAATACGAACATTTCAGAGTGTTTGGGTATCGATCTGAGGAGTGATGAACATCATGGTGTTTGGAGTGATCACTAGCGGAGGAGGTTAGTCAATTACATCGATCCGCAGTACATCAGTCTGGTAAAAAATGTTATTAACCTGAAAGAATAAACGACAAAGTAGACTTCTACGGTATTTAAACTAAAAACCTAAAGAGCTGGAGGAAACGCTGCGGAGTATTTTCTCCACCGCACATCCACACACTCCGCGCATGTTTGTATGTATATCTCTTTCCACTTCCGGTCATTTCAGTCATGTAACCACATACGTGCTGTTGGTAATACTTTTCCTTCTCTAGATTTTTCCGGTGTATATATGTGTATATATATACGTGTGTGTGTGTGCATATATATATATATATGTATATATGTGTGTGTATATATAAATATATGTGTATATATATGTATGCGTATATATGTATGTGTATATATATATATGTATATGTATGAATATATATATATATATATATATATATATATATATACACACACATGCAGGAATTGAACACCTATTTTGTATATCTTAAACTACCTCTGACAAGATTCGAATTTCAAATAAGTTTTAATTTTATTGATTTCCTGAAGGTCTTTGTCAATTTTTTAATTAATAAATAGTAATTCATTTATTATCCTTCTATTGGGTTGTCCAGAATGTTCGTGCCGATTTATAGTAGCTTATCTTTCGACTTATTTTAGGACATGGTTGATTCCATAAAATAGGATTTCACTACACCTCCTTTGAGAACACAGTTTAAGCTATCTTTTTTGGAAGAAGGTTTATGTTCCTATAATCTGTGTTAATTCTGTAAACCTGAAAGATAGGAAAGTTCATTTTCGCCACTTGATGCTTTTCTTTTTCCGTAAAGGGAAAAATACCTCACAAGCACCCAAAGAAATATGCGCAGTTTACGGTGATGTTTCTTTATCCGAAAGAACTGTACGGAATTGGTCCGCAAGGTTCCGAGCTGGAGATTGTAGCCTTATTGATGAAGAGCGATCAGGCAGACCATCCACTACAGATGATGACCAAATCAAGTCATAAATTGAGAATAACCCACATTCCACAACCCGAAAATTGGTAGAAAGCCTCAACCTATCAAAATCTGTCGTTCATGCACCCCGATTAATTTCTTGCATTTCTTCAATATAGAGTTGTGAATCCACATTCTCGTATTTGACACAAATCAAGAATTCGCTGAGACCGCAATTGATAAATGAGCATTTGGAGGACCAATTGAAACTAAGTACCACTATATCGGAGCCTAATATCAAAATGCTTTCTCAAGAAAAGAAGTCACTAATTTGTATGAAAAGTACTTACTTGCCCAAACAGAATATTTGAAAATGTCTTGCTTTCGATATCATTCATTTACTTACTATTTGTATAAAATTACTTAAATAGAATATTTTAAAAGTCATACTTTTGGTTTCTACACACCTGTCTTTATTTAGTTAAGATTATTAATAAGTTACTTTCCGCCTGTCTCTTATTTAATCTCTCCGAAAGAGTTCCACCTTGCTGCACACATGCCGAGTAGCGTGAGGTGATACTGGTGCCTCTCCCTCACCACTTGTGCGCACCTTCCTCTCTCTCGAAGTGTTCTCACATTCCAGGTTCCAAGAAGGATGGGCTTCTTCTGCGAGAGCAGCTTTGGACCGCCCTTCAAAGTTGTCCTCGGCCTTGTAGCTTCCTGACGGGTTTGGCTGCAGCGCGTCATCAGTCTCTGGATCGGAACCCTGGTTCTCCCAAGAACTGAATTAGTGTTAAATGAGCTGTTATTAGTTTCTGTAACAGGTGGGGTTTTTTTTCGTGTATAGGGTGTTAGCGTATAGCACAACCCCCGAATCTGGAGGGCCAATGTGTTTACTTTAGTCTGACTCCTCCTCTTCGACCAAACCAACAAGGTTAAACCTACCAGGGGAACACGTCCCCAGCTGGCACATGCTCTAGGGATCATTAGAGTACGCAATCCTCCCCACCAGGTAAAGGCCACACACAGAAACTTCACGGCGAGTGGGCTTGAGGATCAGCTGGGAAAAGACAAAAGTGCTGCGTATCAACAACTGACAGGAAGAGCCAAACACAATCGAGGGGGCACTTGTGGAGGACGTTAATGAGTTTGCTGATCTTGGCAGCAAGATCAGCAAATTAGGCGGATCAGACGAGGACATCACAGCAAGAAGGCTTGGCAAGCCTTCGCTATTCTTCAGCCGGTATGGAAGTCCACTGACATCTCAACTCGAACTAAACTCCGCTTATTTAGTTCAAACGTAAAATATGTGCTTTTGTATAGCTCTGAAACATGGAGAGCCACCTGTAGCAACTACAAGAAGATCTAGACCTTCATCAACAAATGTCTCCGGCAGATCCTCCATCTGAAGTGGTTCGAAAGAGTAAGAGTGCCAAACACCGACCTGTGGGAAAGGGCCAACCAGGAACCCATACATGTTCAGATTAGACGAAGGAAATGGAGATGGATCGGACACACACTGCGGAAAGAAACCTCTAATGTGACACGGAACCCGCAGGCGAAAAGGAAGCGAGGACGTCCGAAGCAGACATGGAAGCGGAACATTTTGGACGAGCTCAGGACCACCGGCCTGACATGGGAAGCAGCCAAGAAACACGCCAATGATCGCAAAAAGTGGAAAACAACTGTTGAGGCCCTATGCTCCACGAGGGGCAAAAAGGATTAAGAAGAATTAATAAATTACTTTGGCGATAAAATTACTTAAAAAAAGGAAAATAATTTGTTCAATGCGGCCTCTATGAGGGATGATGAATTGTAGGGTGGCCTGCATGCACAAAAAAGGTTCCCCATCCCTGGTCTAGAGTAATCTTTCGCCGAAACACATCTAAGAGTTATATAAATACACTATTATTATTATTAGATAATAAATCTTATGGGATATACTCGGTAGCGTACCGGTAAAGCAAGTTCACGTTCACAGTGTTCGTTGGGTATTTGATTAATGAGAAAGACGGAGGATGGAGATACGAGAATCTTTACTTATCACTACAATCGTTTCGACCCATCTAGCTTTGATCCTTCTCAGCTCAGACACTGGACAACTAGTTTAGGGGTATCCGACGGTGTAGATGTGTCTCTTCAGGAGATTACAAGATGTATCCCGTTAAAATAACGTCTGTTCTGCCATATATCTTCTCGGTTTCTGCATATTAGTATATTTATTTTATTATTCAAATATATATATATATCTTTTATATGTTTCAGTCAATAGACTGTGGCCATGCTTGGGCACTGCCTTGAAATTTTAGTCGAATGAATCGACCCCAGTACTTATTTCTTAAGCCTGCTACTTATTCTACAGGTCGCTTATGCCGAATCGCTATGTTACAAAGACGTAAGTACACCAACACCGGTTGTCAAGTGGTGATTGGGGAATAAATACTGACACACACATTGATGTACATATATGTGTGTGTGTGGGTGAGACAAACTTTTTTCAATTTCCATCTTTCAAGTCCACTCACACGCCTTTGGTCGACCCAAAGCAAATGGTAGAAGACGCTTGCCCAAGTTGCCACGCGGTGGGGCTGACCCCGAAACCATGTAGTTCGGAAGCAAGCTTTATTACCACACGGCCGCTCCTGTGTCTATCCACACAGCCACCCCTGCGCCTATATATATATATATACAGGGTGTCCCAAAAAGATGTACTCACTCTTTGAATTCCCAGTACTCATGCATTTTGTGTTCAAGTAGATGTTTATTGATATACATACAATCCTAAAAAAATTGAATTAAATTCAGGAAAATAAATTGTTGTAGAAACGATTATTTATTGTCATTTAGAATCATTTAATGTTCTTTCTCTTATTCCTGCGTGTTCGCATGTGTTCAAACTGCCTTCCTTCATTTTCCAAACAAAGCTGATAAACGTCCAACAATGGATTCGACAACATTGCCAAACATTTCATTCGGAATTGCAAGACATTGTATTTGAATTTCAGTTTTCAAATCATCAATTGTCACTGGTTTTGCAGCGTAAACCTTATCTTTGAGATGTCCCCATAAAAAAAATATCCATTGGCGTGAGGTCTGGGGAACGTGCAGGAAATTCAACGCTACCTCTCCTTCCAATCCATTGTTTTTGGATTTGTGGCATCGAGGTAAGCCCGTACATCACGATGGTAGTGAGGAGGAGCTCCATCTTGCTGGAAGTAAATCTCCTCGCCCCTAAGCATCTCTTCAATTCGTGGACCGACATTTTCCATCAGTAAGTTTAAGTAAACTGGGCCACTGAGAGTTTGGTAAAAATAAAAGGTCCAACGATACCCAATGTTGACATCCCACGCCACACTAACACCTGGTAAGTTCAGATGGTGCTCCATATTAAATTGTGGATTTTCACGGGCCCAGTATGTGCAATTATGTTGGTTGACTGAACCATTTTACTTGAAAGTGGCCTCATCGCTCCATAAGATTTTCTCTGGAAACGTTGCATCCTCTACGAATTTGTTCAGATACCATTCGCAAAATTGAACTCTCCGATCAGGATCATCTTCATTGAGGAATTGAATTAATGTTGGAACATAACTTTTTCAATGAGCTCGTTTCAACATCCGATGAAGACTCGATTTTGCGATTCCTATCTCACAACTCAATTGTCTTACGGATTTCTTTGGGGATTCGGAAAGGGTTTCCATTAATTGGTTGTGTCTATTGGGGCTGATGGATGTTTGTGGTCTTCCAGAGTGTTGCTTACTAACGTTCTGAACAGTTCCGTTTGCTTCAAGTTTATCTCTGATGCGAGCAATAGTGCGTCGTATTGGTGGTGTCTTCTGAAACTGTCTGTTAAATTGTCTTTGCACTTCCGGGACATTTTCGTGCTTCCAGTAGCACTTTAATATGATTTTTTTCCTCAAACGTTAGTTGTGCATTTGCCATTATGAAGGGTTGGTTGTGTCTGAAAAAAAAAAAACAATACATTAGTAACCGTCTGTCAAAGAGTGAGTACATCTTTTTGGGACAACCTATATATATAAGAAGCAGCACGGAATTTTGTCAGTGGACAGGTAGCGGCCTCAAAGCGACGAAAATGTTTTGACAAATTAAGTTTAAATGTTGAAGTGAATCTAACGGTTTTATGTGTGTGCTTTTATACGGCCTATAAACATCTTCCACGCTCCATTTGTTTTTGCCTCAGTACACTATCTCAGATCAGGTCACGTAATATATATATAAATAGCATATGGCTGACCACATAGTGGTTTTTTAGCCCTTTAAATATACACATGTATATATATATATATATATATCTATATATAAACGGCAGTTTGTCTGTCTGTGTGTCTGTGTGTCTGTCAGGTTGTACCCTCACCCTGACCACGGCTTTCAACCGATTCTGATGAAACTTGACACACACATAGCCCAATGTCATAATTCAAAACTAACGCAGCGAAAATTTTGAAAAGTTCCCCCAGTTCTGAGAAAAATCGATAAACTCGACATGGGGTCGAGAATCAGAAACACAAACCACAGACTGTCATGGGGACGCAACTCGACCTTTTTAACTCTCAAAAAAATAAATTTACCATAATTTTTTTTCCATTTTTTTGCTATTTTTTGGCTATAACTCTCTAAAAATGCTTTATAGTTATTTCCCTTACAAACCCGAGCAACGCCGGGCGATACTGCTAGTATATATATAAACGCAAGCTACGATTGTGAATGAAGGTTCTACTCCCATGTAAGCGGAAAGGAAGGGAGCCCGCTAGTTAGCAATTTACCTTGAATTGTAAATCATTCGGCAACTTATTATCTGTTCCGATGCTTGTTAAGCACTTCCTGTTTCCTACATGGATCCTACATGTGTCTGTATATAACCGTGAAACCTTACACAAACGATATATATTTAGCACTCATTACAAAACTAATGAATACTTTGTAATAGAGCTTACATTTCACATCTGGCCTGGGCCTATTATACAGCTTTTCATTGCTCTCTCTCTCTCTCTCTCTGTATATATATATATATATATATATATATATATATATATATATATATATATATATATATATATATATATATGTGTGTGTGTGTATGTATATATATATGTATGTTTGTATAGGTGCATGTATATACGTACACATTCGTGAATTGGAAAAGTGTGTGTGTGTTTATTTACAAATGTTCGTGCGGTAATATACTTCCGGTGTCAATAGATCAGGTGTGTATAAAGTTGTATATAACACTTGTTACCAAGTTGAAGTCAAAACCGACCGCAAACAAAAGAAAAAAATATAGAAAATATAAAAAAAAAAACAAACAACGAATAAAATCTTAAATACGAATAAACATGACAAAGGTTCCGGTAGTGGAAGGCGGCGGCGGCGGCGGTGGTGGTGCCATGGAGGCGACGGCGGCGGCGGTGGTGGTGGTGGTGGAGCGGGGGTAGTCTATTAGTTTGCGGACTCAACAAAAAACACATACACATACACACAGATACACACATATATATATATATTCACGTGTGTGTGTGTGTGTATGTGTGTGTGTGTGTATGTGTGTGTGTGTGGAGGGGGTGTAACGTAGGTAAATCGACAATATAATGCTTCGTTCCACCTGAGTGCTCCCTCTTCATCTTTGTTTGGAATGAAAAAAAAAATCGTTAACAACGAAATACAAAGAAGAGACAAAAAATAACTGTCTGCAAAGATAAGATCAAAATCACAAAAAAAAAATACAACACAATACAAAATAATAATAATAATAATAATAATAATAATAATAATAATAATAATAATAATAATAATAATAACAATAATGATAATAACAACAACATATGCATCATGGGTCCTGTGCGCCCTAATCACCCCATCCCCAGTTAAATGCAATCAAAATACAGAGAGAAGAAAGTAATTTGTAAAAACAATGAACATATGTGATTGTAATTGCTGAGTAAATGATTGGTGAGGGTGGGCAGGGATGGAGGGATATACGAACTCATTGATAATGGGGAACCCGCACACACACATGGACGCACACGCGTATTGTGTATGTATGTATGTTTGTATGTATGTATGTTTGTATGTATGTTTGTATGTATGTATGTTTGTATGTATGTATGTTTGTATGTATGTATGTATGTATGTTTGTATGTATGTATGTTTGTATGTATGTTTGTATGTAAGTGTTAGTGCTAAGATGAGCTTGATTGCCATTTGTCAGCTATTGAAGAGCGTGTCTTCAAAATAAAAGTAAATGTAGTATATAAGTGGCAACAAAGATACATACATACATATTTACATACATACGTACATATACACTCGTGCATATAGCGATATATGTCCTAGAGGAAAACGTTTGTCATTTCTACGGGAGATCCGTGTTCGTGTCCAACGGGTGGCTTTCTACTTTATCAAAAGAGCATTCCTGCTCAACATTTACATGATATTACTTATAGCTTTATATGCTCCGAGATTCGGTTCCAAAACAAGGAGAATTTCGCATTCTCACGAAGGGTTACATGTTCTTCAGGCGTCACTAATGGATAGATACGTAGATAGAAATAAAGACAGACAGTCAAATAGATAGATAGATAGATAGATAGATTAGATAGATAGATAGATAGATAGATAGATAGATAGATAGATAGATAGATAGATAGATAGATGTGGTATATATGCATGTGTATATCTATAAATATATATATATATATATATGAAATGCAATCGCGCGTGTATTGTTGGCGATTTTTCCTCATTTTTCTTTGGGTCTTTCTCTTTCCAATGAAGACCTATGCTCGAAACATTAACAACTCTCTCCTTTTACCGAGCAAATTAATATATTGCTTGTACACGTCCACACATTCGTTTGTTTTTCTTTTTTCTCTCTCTCTGTTTTTTAACTGTTTTTTCTTTGAATTGAATACACACACACACACACGTGGTCTGATAAAAAAACGAAGCTAAAGCACGCAGAGCAAAGCTACTTGCTACAGATTGACATTGAACTCTGTTGTGCATGCGCATTGAGTTTTAACGTTCTAGCTCACTTTCGCTGTTTGCAGCAGTGTTTGGAAGGAAGGTGTGTAGCGTGTGATCGCCGCATTGACCATGACACAGAACGTTGTCATGGCGATACCTGCTCAGAGGCTTACGCAAAGTTGTAGAAAGTGTATGGAGAGGAGTGTATGAGCCGCACTCATGAGTACGAGTGGTTCAGACGTTCCCAAGATGGCCGAAAAAATACCGATAGTGACGAACGTTCTGAGAGACCCACAACCAGCAGAACTAAGAAAAACATTGCAGGTGTTCGTGCATCTGTGAGAGGAAATCGTCGAATCAGCATCTGTGATTTACCAGAGGATGTGCAGATTAGTTACGGTTCAGTTTAGTCTATTATCACTGAAGATTAGGTCATGAGACTCGTGTCTGCCAAGATTGTGCCCAAACTATTTTCAGCTGACCAAAACGACACTCGGCTTTTAGTTGCACAAGATCTCCTTGATTGTGTCGAGAACGATGAAAACTTTTTGAAAACTTTGTGTAGATCTCTGAGCAGGTATCGTCGAAGTTTTGGCAAAATTTGATGCAGATTCTCTGCTCAACTTCTCTGTCACGGTCAATGCAACTATCACACTCTACACACCTTCTTCCAAGCACTGCTGTAAACAGCGGAAGTGAGTTAGAACGTTAAAACTTAGTGCGCATGCACAACAGAGTCCAAAGAGATAGTATACATCGTATTTTCGATAAATAGTCTCCCACGCCAAAATAGGCGACTTGTCGCTTCAAGTGTGTATGTGTATGTATGTATGTATGTATGTATGTATATATGTATGTATGTATGTATGTATGTATGTATGTATGTATGTATGTATGTATGTATGTGTGTGTGTGTGTATGTATGTATGTATGTATGTATGTATGTATGTATAAGTGTGGCTATATTGAGTACAAACAAAAAGAACACACGAGCGCATATATGACGGGCTTCGTTCAGTTTCCGTATACCAAATCCACTCATGGGTTTGGTCGGCCCAAGACTATAATAGAAGACAATTGCCTAAGATGCTACGCAGTGGGTCTGAACCCGAACTATGTAGTTAGGAAGCAAGCTCCTTGCCATACAGCCACGAACCTGCGCCTTTAAATTACGGACATAAGCCAATAACCTTCGCCTGGCAGGCTTCCGTACAATTCACCAAATACCCAATTACATTCATAAGGTTAAGACTGACCGAAAGTTATGATAATAAATATTTTCCCAAGTTTTCATGCAGTGAGATTGAACCCGGCACCGCTCGATTGCAAAGCGACATTCTTAACTATCTATTACTAACATTTATAAAGACATCACCATTACAGCAACCTCAGATAAGATGTCATAACTGCAGTTTGATATCATATATATTTCTTTACTACCCACAAGGGGCTAAACACAGAGGGGACAAACAAGGACAGACAAAGGGATTGAGTCGATTACATCGACCCCAGTGCGTAACTGGTACTTAATTTATCGACTCCGAAAGGATGAAAGGCAAAGTCGACCTCGGCGGAATTTGAACCCGGAACGTAACGACAGACGAAATACCGCTACGCATTTCGTCCGGCGTGCTAACGACTCTGCCAGCTCGCCGCCTTGTTCGATATCATATATGTAGGCATGGAAATATATAAGCATGCTTTTGTCCACAAACGCACGTAAAATAAATACATTCACACACACACACACATATCTTTTATATGCTTGAGCCATTAGACTACGGCCATGCTGGGGCACCGCCTTGAAGAATTTTTAGTCGAATGAATCTGTCCCAATATTTAGTTTTCGTTTAGAGCCTGGTTCTTATTTTTTCTTTCTTTTGCCGAACTGCTAAGTTACGGGGACATAACTAACCAGCACCGGTTGTAAAGCAGTGTTGGGGCACAAACACAGACTCAAAGTCACTGACACACGCATACACACACACACTCACATAAAACACACACGCATATATATATATACATATACATGCAGGAGTGGCTGTGTGGTGAGAAGCTTGCTTACCAACCACATGGTCCCGGGTTCAATCCCACTGTGTGGCACCTTGAGCAAATGTCTTCTACTGTAACTTCGGGCCGACCAAAGCGTTGTCAGTGGATTTGGGAGAGGGAAACTGAAAGAAGCCCGTCGTATGTGTGTGTGTGTGTGTTTATTCCTCCACCATCACTTGACAACCGACGTTGATATGTTTACATCCCCGTAACTTCGCGTAAAAGAGACCGATAGAATAAGAACTAGGCTTATAAAGAATAAGCCCTGGGATTGATATCTTCGACTAAAGGCGGTACTCCAACATGGCCGCAGTCAAATGAATTAAACAAGTAAAAGAAACAAAAGAAATATATATATATATAATTTCCGAAATTTACCAAATTCTTCGGTTGATGGTGACATATTATCTAAGCGGGTACCAATAGGTACTTCTGCTGATTGTTAATGATGGTTAGTGTTCAGCCCTTGATGGAGTGTAGCATCATAATGCACTAAAGTTGTGGAAGATACACCTTAATGGCGGCGGAAACGTTACGGAAGCGATAAAAGAAGAACATAAATGACTACATGATAAATTTTTAAAAAATGGATGTTCTCTATTTAACTGGTTCATTATATATTCTTTTATTTGTTTCAGTCATTTCACTGCGACCATGCTGGAGCACTGCCATTAATCGAGCATATCGACGCCAGGACTTGTTCTTTGCAAGTCTAGTACTTATTATATCGGTGTCTTTTGCTGAACACAACAACGTCGACAGGATTCTTTCAGTTTCCGTCAACTGAATCCACTCACAAGGCTTTGGTTGACCCGCGGCTAAAGAAGACACTTGCACGCAGCGAGACTGAACCAGGAACCATATGGCTGTGAAAGAAGCTTCTTACCACACAGCCACACCTATACATACATATATACATACATAGGCGTAGGAGTGGCTGTGTTGTAAGTACCTTGCTTACAAACCACATGGTTCCAGGTTCAATCCCACTGCGTGGCATCTTGGGAAAGTGTCTTCTATTATAGCCTCGGGCCGACCAAACCTTGTGAGTGGATTTGGTAGACGGAAATTGGAAGAAGCCTGTCGTATATATATATATATATATATATATATATATATATATATATACGTATACGTTTGTGTGTCTGTGTTTGTCCCCCCTATCGCTTGGCAATCGATGTTGGTGAGTTTATGTCCCCGTAACCTAGCGGTTCGGCAAAAGAGACCGATAGGCTTACAGAGAATAAGTCCTGGGGTCGATCTGTTTGACTGAAGGCGGTGCTCCAGTATGGCCGCAGTCAAATGACTGAAACAAATATAAGAATAAAAGAATACATACATACATACATACAAATGTTTCGTTAATTTGTACAATGTGCATGTGTGTATGGGTTGGAGAGTAAAAACGATTGGTAGATTGATAGGTTAGTAGAGGGTTGATTGGATAAGGCACAAAATCACACCACAAGGTACGCACATTAGAAATTGAACCACAAAAAAGAACTATGATTTCTCTCCCTCCCCTCCACTGCCGCTTTCTCTCCCACTCTTCCTCTCCCCTGCCGTGGAGTGAATAATCGAGTCACATGTCCTGCTGGAGTAAACTTCAAATTCATCAGTCATTCGGTGAGTGAAAGGTGCGCCGACCACAGAAAAAAAAAAAATAATAACTTAAATAAAAACATAAAGAAATAAATAAACCCTTCAATCTCTTTGATACATTTTTGTTTTGTTTGTTTATTTAAATTTATTCCATTCGATTTTTATTCATTTATCTGTGTAACTTGTCACGCCACCCTTGCTCTTTGCTGACAGTGTTTACGATGACAATAAAACTACGTGTCCACCGCAGCAAAGCCTGCTACTTCTTAAAAAGACAAGTTTTAAACACACACACACACACACACACACACACACACACGTCATATCACCTTTATATTATTGTTAAATCATATTCTGTTTATCAGTGTTATTACTAATATACCTTTTATTATAGTTCTGTATTACTAGCAATGTGTGGTTGGTTGCTGTATTCTTATTGGATGTTTGTTCTTTTTTCATATTTCGTCATTTTCATGAACTCAATAAACCCAAGATCATAGAATGTGTGTGTGCGCGCGCACGCGCATGTATAGAGATACATACATACATACACGTTATACATATGTGATTCTACATATATGTGTGTATATATATATGTATATATGTATATGTATATATATACGTATGTATATGTATGTATATATATATATATGTAGCTGTATATATATCTATCATTTATCTGGATATTTGTATATGTATGTTTATATATATATATATTATATATATATATATCCTTAAATCCTTTAAAATGTTTTAGCCCGAAGGCCGCCAGAATGAGATAAAATGGTTAGGCAATAGTTAATTTAGATAAGATATGAAATAGGGAGTGAAGTGGAGGAACGAAAATGGATGTGAGATATGCATGGATATTGCATTTGTAGATCCATTATTTAGGCAGAATGGTATACATATCAGATTCCTATACCTTGTGAGTAAAATCCAATTGTATCTAAAATTGGTCATTCCAAGTATAGAGTTTGTGCGCAGTGCTATTGACTCAAGGGTTTTATTTAAAGTGACCTAAAAGAAGGGAATGTATTTGTAAGGTCAAATCGAAAACAGCAAAACGCCATTCGATGAAAGTCGTATGTACGAAGGAGAGGTTAATTTATATTTGCAGAGACGCAGAAAAATCGTCGGACCCATTATAGACTGTTATTTAACAAGGTTAAAATAACCCCTCCCTCATAAACATGGCCTGCATTGGTTCTTCTCTGATGAGGAAAATTTTGACCGAAATCAAAAGTCTAAAGGAAAAACTGAGAGATACTCCGATCCTTCTGATGAACCCAGGACAGACTCTCTCACGCACACACATTAAATTTCTGTCAACTGTGGTGGCTTTAGGGTTGGTGAGGAACGAAGGTCATGTCATAACACCTCACATCTTGCTACAGTGCTTTAATGCTGCTTGTTACTTTGAGATGCTGGAGAGAGTTGTTAAGTCGGATGAAAATGAAATACGCAGTGGAAGGCCATACACGTTTCAACAAGACTTAACCTCTTCTCACAAAACCCACGTGATCCAAGAATGAACATCAGAAAAACTTTACGATCATCTACCACCATGCGTTGGGCCTCCAAACTTGCCAGAGTTATTAAATCCTGTGGGCAACTAGCCCTCAATGCACTGGTCATGATCAAAACGATCAGGAACCATTTAGTGCAGGCATGTCAACAATTCTGGTCCGACATTGAAGCATTCGTCAAATCTGAAGACGAATTCATAGAAAATTCTTACACGAAAGCTTATCAAATACACGTGATCATTTTTGTTTATTTGGATTTTTTTATTATTTTGGTTTTCATTAAAACACATTTCATTTTTGCTAAATTAGAATTACCTGTCAAATGTAAATAATGTAAATAATGTAGATTACAATTGTTTTTTACTAACATAAGTATGATCTCGAATAAAACTCGTACTCCCATCCTGTCTCTCTCTCTCTCTTTCATTCTCTTTCCTATTCACACATGTATACAATCACATATGCAACTATAAATGCATATATTTGTGTGCGCGCGCATGCGCCCATGCGTCTGTATGTGTACATATATATCGTTGTCGTCGTCATCAGCTCCTCGTCCTTGTTTCTGAGTATTTCTGTTTTTTTCGTTTGTGCTTCCTCATTGACGAGGTGATCGGGAAATCTTCTGTCGTGTGGTTCTTATATGTCAGCAATTCCACCATGCAATTGCGGAGCACTCGGATGAGACCCATACGACGGTGAGGGTAACCAAGTAACTTTATGACTGTCTACATAAATGTGCATAATATGGGGTTGAAAGTCGTTTCAAAATCAGCATGAAGTTCCTGTTCTCTGCATTTTCTTGTAGATATCTTACACTGAATACCATGTAAACTGTTGTTCTGGACGCACAGAACCCTCACTGAGATTCTTGTAACACTTTCTCAGAGATAAATGGGAAACGGTCGAGCAGTATTCTGGCGAAGATTTTCTCTAGGATGCTGGGGTGGAATATTCTGAGGTAGTTCCTACTAATGCTGCAATTTTCTTTCCTAAATATCATTGAGATGAGGACATTTTTTAGAACTATAGATACATATATGTGCAAGTGTATTTATGCATGTATGTATTTATAGGTGTAGATATGGATATATCTATTTATGTATATGTATATATATATTCATGATCTATTTTTAGAAAAAGAAAACTTAGTTCTTGAACCCCAACTCAAACGAAGCTTACAGAAAGCTGAAAGGGAAAGTGCAGACTGCTCTAAGGAAATTTAAACAGGAGTCGTGGAATGATAGGGCGAAAGGGGCACAAGAAGCAGCTGATAGAAATGACGCTATGGGCTTGTACTCTTATGTTAAGGAGGTATATGGCCCCAAATTTTCAATAGCTCCAGTGAGAACAACAAATGACCTTTTTGTGTGCACAGTTGGTGACAGACCATGCCTTTCTTTGGCTGGGCTCAAATCTCATTTGCGAACCCCTGGAAAACGAACCTCCACCAACTATTCTACCTATATATCTGTGCACACCTTTCAATGCAATGTATGCCAGAAGGTCTGCAAATCTAACGGAGGCCTCAAAAGACATTTTAAGATCCACAAAGATTAGAACTTATCTGTAGCTCTTGGTGGTCCAAATCGGATATGCAATCTATGTGGGTGTCTTTTCAAAACATTGTCTGGCTTTAAAAATCACATCAGATGCCATGATCATTCTAAGGTGTAGGCACAGGAGGTGATCAAACTCTGCATAAAGAGTAGATAACTACTCGGAGTTTTATCATGGCTACCGAATAATTGTCACATATTACATTTACAGATAAAGTCCTCTATTTACATAATATCGAGGTCTCTTTTATTATTTTGTTGTCTTACCATTTCTATCAATATATATATATGTATATTGTTGATGCCGTGATAATTTAAAAACATACGTGAGAACTTGGAATATTTCTTCTTCGGAATTGGATATCAAAGCACATATAAAGCTACAGATAATGGCATGTAAATACAGGCTTGAAAAAGTCGGCCGATGCCTTCGACTTGTACCAATTTTATTTTTTAATCCAAATTGTACATGCTATTACTTATAGCATTTATGTACTTCGAAATCCAAGAAAGAATTATGTACATTAATCCATATATGCTAATAATCCAATCTGTGTCCTCATGAAGTACGTCTGCATGTTCCAGGACATCAAAGTATATTTGTCAATGTTATATTTCATTCGAAGTTTTCTTTCCTCAGTCGAGTTCCAGATTATCTTTGCAATTTCGGCTGGTTACACACACACATAAGTGTAGGTAGGTTTGGTCGAACTAAGTCAAGAAAAAAAGCTCAACACATGAGTATATTAAATAATTTTTATTTGTTAATTGGCAGAAAATCGTAAGTATGAGAAAAGGGCCGAGAGTTTCGTGCAAAACATTTTATCAAACACCAAACTGTTGGCTGTTGAGTTACTTTTCTAACTTTCTCCCGATTAAAAATAAAAACATGTCTAAATGTTTGTGAGTATTGTGTATGAATATATATAAATATGTATGTAAGTGTATTTTTATATATATATATATTATATATATATATATGCAATAATATATGCATATATACACATATGAATATATATATGTATGTATATATATATGCAATAATATATGTGTATATATACATATGTATGAACGTATGTATATCTATCTAGATTAATAGATAGATAGATATTATGCAAACCTTCATGATTTCGCAATATGCCTAAACCATCGCAGAAATTGAAACCCTCACCTTTCTATCCACCACTTCTTCGTATCCCTAAAATAAAAACAAAAAAATCTCCAAACAATTGAATTCAACTTAGTTCTATAAAATAACGAATCGCGACAAAAATACAATGGAAAGATTTGAGAACAATTAGTGGTTGTGGTAATAGTGGTGGTGGTGGCGGGGTTGCGGTTGGCGTTGGCATTGAATGGTGGAAGCTTCGAGCATGGCTGGAACCGATAACACCGCTAAAATACCAGTAATAAGAAGATAATGTATCGACAATGTATAAGAGAGAAAGAAAGAAAGAAGAAATAATGACAAAAGCAGACACGGTCTAACACATAGATATCGTTGTGTGTGTGTGTGTGTGTGTGTGTGTGTGTAGAAATATCTATTTAAGTGTACTTGCATACACACACACACACACATATATACACATATATATATATGCATGTATATATGTATATACATAAACAGATAATGGTGTGAACAAGAACAACACTAAGCTTTTGAAATGGGCTATTATAGACCTATAATATATTGTTTTGACTTATATACATAGAAAAAATACATATACATGTATATATATATATATATATATATATATATATATATATATAAATGTATGCAGACATATACATAGATACATATTACATAAAATGTATGTAGATTTGTATTTTCTTTTTGTTTTTGCTTTGAGTTTTTCCTTTCGTTTTTTTTTTCTTTTTTTTTGTATTTATCTTCTCTCTTTGTTATTTTGTAAAACAATTGCGTGATTTTTTTTTCCTTTTAATTTTATGTCTTTTGTTTTAGGTTTTAGTTTATTGTATTTTCTTTTCTAATTTTTTTTTTTTTTTAGCTTTTGCTAGTCCTGTACGTTGAGGGTTCGATTGAAGCTAGTGCTTGCTAAGTGATGGCTTATCTAAAATTTATGTGTTCGCATTATATGGAAGACTTGTTTGGTGGAACGGAGTGCCCAGTCAAAGCCATCAATAATGTATGCTGACCCCCACACGATAATTATAGGCAAAGTAAGGACGATTTCCACCGCCAGCCACACACACACACGTAAACAAATGAACGGATATAAGCACAGACACATGCATACGCACACAACTCCGCATATAACTTCACACCACACCCTTATACACTCAAACACAGCCATACATTGTACACACAGCGTATAGAAACTAATAACTTAACCGTCGCTCGATTACTCCGGTGCCTAAACACACGTTTAACTTAGAGAGAATGGAAAAAAAACGTATACACATACAACAAGCACGCACACACACACACACACACACACACATACACACTCACACACACAAAGCGTAGAACCTTACACACACTTACATGTAAACATTATCACAAAGTCATGTACTCAGACATACACGTATGTATGTATGTATGTATGTATGTATGTATGTATGTATGTATGTATATATATATATATATATATAATATATATATATATATATACTTGTGCGTGTCCATATATATGATTATAAACACTCATGCACGGTATACACTTACACGCATACACGCACTCGCGCGCGTGAATACAAACTTGGAAAACTTAGAAGTTAGATCCTACGTATATCTAAGAGTATACTATCATACATTCACATATATGAATATGTTCATAAATACATAGATTTATATCAATACCCATACGCTAAGCGCTTACATATACAGCAACTTGTGTGTGTATATGTATGTATATGTATGTTAATATATGTTTATATATATATATATACACACACACATAAATGTATATATATATATGTTAATATATATATACACACACACATAAATGTATATATATATATATATATATATATATAGAAAATAGTAAAAAGTGAAAAAACTACAGAAGGCTTGTTTTAAAAGGTTAAAAAATATATATTTGAGTCATTATGTCTGAAGAATGTTATAAATTTTTTTCATACAATGACATAATTTTTGAAGAAATGACCGGTTTCGCGTTCAACTTTTCAACGTGAGGGATGTCAACGTAGAATATACACGTTTATATACGCAGCAAGTTTAGATGGGCTGGACACGTCGCCCAGCTCACCGATAATCGGTAGACCCGCGCAGTTGTCGATCGGTACCCGCGAGAGCGGAAACGACCACTCGAAAGACCCTCACGACGGTGGAGTTAAGATTTTAAGAGGGCGATTGGTGTCACGCGGATGAGAAAGGCGCGATCGAGAGAGGAGTGGAAAGCGTGCTGTGACCAGCGGTGTCAAATGGACGCCCGACGGATTGGTCGGTCAAGGTGATCAAGGTGTTATATATATATATATACATATATATATATATATATATATATATATATATATATATATATATATATATATATATATATATATATATACATATATATATATATATATATATATATATATATATATATATATATATATATATATACACACATATATAATACATATCTACATGTATATGGTTCGATATGCTTTACATATATATATGTGTGTGTGTATAATACATAAAGAGAGAGAGAGAGAAAGAAAGAAGGAAAGAAAGAAATGAAGGAAGAAAGTAAGATTGAAAGAAAGGAAGCATATCTTCACATATTTGAAATCTAAATGTGCATATATATATGTATGTATGTATACGAATGCCTGTATGCAAATGTAGCGTATTTTTATAAAGATGGCAATTTATAGTATCATAAAAGCATGAAACTACAAGAAGCTCTTTTGGTTGTGTATAAAATTAATATTTATCTCTCACTTGATGGAGTACATTTTCTTTTGTTGATTCTGCTTATATTGGACCTCTCTCTCTCTCTCTCTCTCTTTATATATATATTATATATATATTATATATATATATATATATATATATATGTGCAGATATACGTACAGATATACATAATACATGTATATATATATATATGTCCATAGTTACATACAACTTACGATTCCGGTTACACTCTTGTAGAACGCCATGTAATTGAAGTGATTTTAAATAATGTTCATTCCATTTTCTTTCACTTATCTGTATGTATTTATACACACTTATTTCCTCTCAGTATACATACCTGTGTGTGTGTGTGTGTGTGTGTGTGCTGCAGCTAAATCACCGATTCGCTTGGCTTTTTGAAACTAAGATGAGATAAAGTATTTTCTTCTTTCAAGATGTAACTGGATTTTATCTTCCTAAGAACTGCTTTGCTTCAGCTGTGCTTGGATTATGATTTCATTATTTCTCTAAACCTGATTGAGTTCTCTGCTAATTGCTTTGCACAGAACAAATGCTATCTATTCCTACGTGTGTATGCATGCAAACATGCGTGTGTGTGTGTGAGAGAGAGAGAGAGAGACGGACAGACAGACAGACAGAAAAAAGTGTAAGCATGTGTATATATCTGTGTGTGTGTGTGTGTGTGTGTGTGTGTGTGTGTGTGTTATGTATTACCTTTGACTTGTTCAAGTCTCATTGAACCGATTGTCAAGTCTGGTGGCAATCCTTAGACGTGGATAGTTAATGTTGAGTGCTCCGATACGTTCGAATGATACACGCTTGTCATCTTGTCTTGTTGTGTGTTGCTGGTTTGCATCTTCATTTTTGTTACTTGGTAAACTTTCGGTGGTCCGACAATCTATTGTGTTCCAGTTAGTATGTTTCCTGAATAGTCGCATACATATCTCAACAATTGTAGCACTATCTCAACTTCCGAAGTTAAAGCGGTTGTGTAATTTTCATAACGAATGTTAAAACGCTCTTTGCACATTCCAATGTATGATTTTGCTTTCTCAAAGATACGGCAAAAAATTAATCGTATTTACAGGCGTAAAAGACGCGTTTCTTTTACTTTTATATCTATCAAGAGAATGCTCTGTTACTGACAAAATAATATTGGCTCCAAACTTTGGCACAAGGCCAGCACTTTCGGTGGAGGGGTTAAGCCGATTACATCGACCCCAATGTCCAACTGGTACTTATTTTATAGCCCCCGAAAGGATGAAAAGCAAAAATGGTGTCGACGAAAGGTGACTTGGAACTCAGAACATAAAGACAGATGAAATTCCGGTAAGCATTTTGCTAACGATTCTGCCTGCCCACCTCCTTAATAATAGTAAAATATTGGAAACAAGCCAAATTATCACAGCTTGTTCACACTAACTGACGAAAAGTTTTTTTTTTTTAGAGTACGTCTGCAGTTATTGTGGGAAGTCACATTATCTCATGGTACCTCATTTTCCTTGCATATATAAGCCACGACTGAATATGTCTTACATTATTTAATGACAGCGTTACTTTTAAGAAACATTCTAATTATCTCATTAAAAAAATCTTCTTAATGATGAAATAAATGTTAAATTTTCATCCGCCAATCCCCTATTTGCAATGAGAGGAGGACAACAAATAGCATGGAGCGCCAAACTGATGGCCGACCGCGGTTACATGGCAATTGTTTTCACCCAAATATAAAACAGTTGATCTCGAATCGTACATCATAAATTCATAGATTCATTCTTTATTCCTCCTTACAGTCACAATATTGTATTTCCACGTCTCCCTTAAAAAATCTACTTTAAAATATTTTGATATAAGTGTATGAGCATATATACTAAATTTTGTATTTTCTTATTGTTCGCAACATATATTTGAAAAATAAGGGTACCTCTTATGCGAGGTTACATCTTATACATAGCAAATGTAAAATATAAGTTAGTCCTAGAGCGCACGATGTTCCTAAAGGTCAGCAGTAGTCTTCCTCGGTCACCAGTGGACGTCCATCATATATATATATATGAAGGCGCATAGCTCAGTGGTTAGAGCGTCGAGCTTACGATCGTGAGGTTGTGAATTCAATTCCCAGACCGGGCTGCGTGTTGTGTTCTTGAGCAAGACACTTTATTTCACGTTGATCCAGTTCACTCAGCTGTAGAAATGAGTTGCGGCATCACTGGTGCCAAGCTGTATCATGACCTTTGCCTTTCCCTTGAATAACACTGGTGGCGTGGAGAGGGGAGGCCAGTATGCATGGGCGACTGCTGGTTGCTGGTCTTCCATAAACAACCTTGCCCGGACTTGTACTTGGGAGAGAAACTTTCTAAGTGCAATCCCATGATCATTCCTAACCGAAGGGAGTCTCCTTATATATATATATATATAATATATTATATATATATATACCGGAGTAAACACCTAAATGTGAAACAAGGTGGAAAAAAGAGTACTCAAATACCAGTGGTATAGTAATATGGTTTATTTAAAGCAGCAGAAAATTCTACAAAACCTGTTACGCGAAACTGAGTAACAGGTTTTGTAGAATTTTCTGCTGCTTTAAATAAAGTATATATATATATATATATATATATATATATATATGTGTGTGGTGTGTGTGTGTGTGTGTGTGTGTGTGTGTGTGTGTGTTGTTGTGATACATATATATATATAGAGAGAGAAGAGAGATAGAGGTGAGTGTCTTTCAGTTTCCATCTACCAAATCCACTCACAAGGCTTTGGGCGGCCCGAGGCTATAGTAGAAGACGCTCGACCAAGGTGCCACGCAGTGGGACTGAACTCGGAACCATGTGGTTGGGATGCAAGCTTTTTACCACACAAGCACGCCTGCGCGCGCACACAAACACACACACATATACACACGCGCATACACACAGAGTTTGATAAACAGCATGCATGAAACTTTCAACCCCTGAGTCACTTACGTAACTTTATAGCTAATCAATAAAGAGAAACATATCTCTGTATGTGTGTGTGTGTGTGTGGTGTGTGTGTGTTGTGTGTGTAGGTTTGTGTGTGTGTGAGTTTATATATGTTAGAAGTGTGATAAGATCAAGTGTATCAATTATAATATGTATATAAAACTCATATATTATATATAAAGTGTCATATAGGTTCGTTTACGTGGACACACAGACATACATATACATTCGCGCACGACACACACACACACACACACACACACACACACACACACACACTCTGTCTCTCTTTTTCTCTCTCCCTCTCTCTCTCTTTTTTCTCTCTCGTCTATTTGATTGCTTACACGTTTGTGTGTGTGTGTTTGCGTTTCTGTGTTGCAAGTTAGAGACGTTTGTTTATCTTAACTATTGCGTCTTGTATTACTGTTGCATGGCGGCTTTGAATAGAGCGCGGCAATTGTGGTTTGCCGCCTGCTCAATACCAACAAGGAGCGAGCGTTCATTTATGTACAGGTACCATTCAGCGCTCCCCTTGTAGATTATAGAGATAGGAAACTCTGAATGGAACTTGCACATAAGTGTAGATGACAGAGATTAGGTTTACGCGTGTGCCCAACGTCCTTGTTTGAGTTTGGAAGTTTTGAATGCAAATAAACTGTGACAACGGTTCGGGGTGTTCGTTCTTCTGATATCAATGCTGACACACACTTTGTGTACCTGTAGCCCTTAGGTTTCAATTTCTTTGAAGAAGAGTCTGGTAAATGAATACGCAAATATACGTGTGTGTGTGTGAGTGTGTGTGTGTGTGTGTATGTGTGTACACAAACACTTAACCGCAGGTCTGTGCCTGTATACATATGTAAGCATTTATATGCATACATGTAGGTGCGTATATTTATATGAATTAATGTACGTATAAGTGTGTATGTTGTATGTATATATATATATATACATATATACATACAATACATACATATATACATACATACACAATACATATATATATACATACATACATCCATACATATATATATATATATATATATATATATATACATACACATACATATATACATACTACATACATACATATATATATAATACATACATACATACATACATACATATACATACATATATATATATATATATATAATATATATATATATAATATATATATATAAATACAACACACACCGCGCGTGTGTTCCTGTATACAGACAGACAGAGAAAGACAAAGAATGTCAGTGTTGATTACATACAAGCAATAAATGTAACAATTCATAAGTTACCCTATTGTTGAAATATTCTCGAAAACTTCGGTTCAGGTGTGGTTAATTGGAATTTGGTACTAAATTTTCTGTCAAACATAACCGAGTGTCAACAACACATTCACCTTTGTGTGTGTTTGTGTATGAGCACGTCGATGGCTCTGTTTCTCTGTGTGTGTATGTCTGTATCTCATTGTACATTTGTACACACTCTCGAAACTTTAGCAAATTTCTAATATCTGAATGTATATGCAGCATAAACGCATACACTACACGGTATATCGACGTATACACACTTGCACATGCGCTCTTATACACACACCCTATCTATCTTTATGTCCCTTTATCTCATGCACATACATCCCGCGGTGGCGACGTCAGTAAGGTATTGGGAATTAAGCTCGGGAGGTCAGCTGTTCGTTTTCTGGCTGTTATTGCGTTGTATCATTGGTTAAAACGCCTCTCAACTGAGCTTGTTAGTGCACCCTTCGGTATAAGAGTGCTACAAGGCAAAACATATTCGCAGCTATAACAACGGTTGTAGTGAAATCTCGAAAGCTGTTTTGCGGAGCATTCGCCACTGGCGATTTGGTGTCTAACGGACATATATTTAACGTAGTTAATTTGCTTTCAAGGAACAGACACAAAAGAATAAGGCCTCTACACCTACGCGCAAATTATAACCAGCATCAGCAGTTTTAAAAACGAAGGACATGCTGGTTAGTGTAATATTAGACATATTATATCGAGAGATATAAAAAGGCGGCGAGCTGGCAGAAACGTTAGCGCGCCGGGCGAAATGCTTAGCGGTATTTCGTCTGTCGTTACGTTCTGAGTTCAAATTCTGCCGAGGTCGACTTTGCCTTTCATCCTTTCAGGGTCAATAAATAAAGTACCAGTTTCGCACTGGGGTCGATGTCTGTCCTTGTTTGTCCTCTCTGTGTTTAGCCCCTTGTGGGTAGTAAGGAAATATATATCTAGAGCTATAAAAGATAGTCCACGACTAGAACCAATTTGATTGTCCTTCTGCTGTCAGGATGACTAAATAAACAACAATAGCATCAGCAACAATCATGTTATGACCACTAAATCTTAATTTCGCTGGACACCGAAGTACAAAAGTGACCTTTCAATGTCTATTATCAACACTCACCCCATTCAATAATGCTTCATAAGTGTGCAATTCAGGTGTGACTCAGAAATATATTATAAATCACATCATTTTAATCATTAACGATTTTAATCATTATCTCATTCAAACTTATAAAGCAAGGTATTTTTATCGCTTTTAAGGGCATCAGACAAAGCCAAGACCCGTAAATACTAAGCGTTTTTGACTTTTTCTTGAACTACTGCGACGAATGTCTCCTGAAGATCCCTGTGCCTTATTACTGGATACTGGTATAGAACCATGTTACGAGGAGTAACTAAATATTCTAACTGTATATCCTGCACCCGACGGTTCTTATGTTTATACTGACCATTCAAACATTTTAGCGTTATTTTTATTAAAGCTCTTGTAATATGTTATGCAACATCTCATATAATGTCCATAGACTCCATGAGAAAAAGCTTAGTTATTTGGAAGCTAGTCTTTTAACCCTTTCTCTGCGAAATTAATTTTCATGGTTATTTTAATAACGATGTAGAATATCTACAAAAAGAAAAAATATAGATTGTTTTTTCTGCAATCAAGTTCTCTCAATACACTTGACATATAGCTCTATATTTAAGAGATGAGGAATTATGTACATTATTTACATTATTTACATTTGACGGATATTTGTCTTCATCTTGTTTGTTGTTAACACAACGTTTCGGCTGATATACCCTCCAGCCTTCATCGGGTGTCTTGGGGAAATTTCGAACCTGAATTTCTTAACGTGTAATAATAATATTGATATGTTCGGCTTTTACAGTGATGATGGTTTATTTATTTTCTGCATTATCAAGAGCCATGCATTGGAGCCATCAAGAAGGGTTCAGTGACATGTTTTAAAATAATTTAAATACCACACTAGATACGATAAATAATTTCTAGTATATTATATAGGTGTTGGAAAATACTAAAAATACTTCCCATTTGGCAAACCGTATGACATGTTGCTATATATTCGCAGAGATTCAAATCACCCTCAGACATCCACAACAAAGCTGAATTTCAAAAATTAGGAAGCACATATATATCTTTTTCTATGACGATAAATTCGCTCCGTACTGTATATATGTGTGCGTGTATGTATATGTAGGAATATATGTATATACAATAATCCCTCGACTATCGCGGGTGCTACGTTCCAAAACCCACCGCGATAGGTGAAAATTCGCGAAGTAGAAACAGTACTGACTGTATATATATATTTTTTTATTTTTATAATTTGTATATATTTATTTTATTATAACTGTAAAACCACACTACAAAGAAATCGACGTAAGATTAAATAATAAACTCTGATAGGTGAACCGCGATTGGTGAACTATGATAGGTGAACCGTGATAGGTGAACCACGATATGGCGAGGGATTTCTGTATATAATTACACACATACATATATACATATATATACTCCCGGAAGGGATCCTTGCAAGATGTGCCGAAACAATTGTAGTGATACGTATCTTCCATCGTCCGCCTCTCATTTGCGATATATATATATATATATATATATATATATATATATATGTGTGTGTGTGTGTGTGTGTGTGTGTGTACGTATTATGTATGTATGCGTGTATATTTGTAATTTTATATATATATATATGTGTGTGTGTGTGTGTGTGTGTGTGTGTGTGTGTGTGTTTATATATGTATATACATATGTATTAATATATATATATATGTATATATATATTTATATATACATATATATAAATGCAAAAATACTGATATATATGTGTGCACACCTATATATTTGTGTGCGCGTGTGTGTGTGCGTGCGCATGTATGTTTGTGTGCATGTATGTATGCATTGACGCGTGAATGTGTGTGTGTGTACGTACGTACTAATTTATTATGCGTAGTTTTGTTTTACAAGATCCAAGAATTGACAGAAGACAAATAGATCGGCAGATTCTATCAAAAAGGTAACAAAATAGACACACACACACGCTTATATACAAACACACACACACACACAAATACACACACTCACACATACACACATATATATATATTTATATTTATATATACACACACACACTTCAGTATATATATACTCTATATATGGAGCAAAGTATAAGATTACCATTAATTATACATACCCGTATTTTTTTGCGTTTTTGTCGTTGAAGTTCAATCGTTCATTGACACCGACGTTCGTAATTGATGTGTTTAGTTGCAATTAGTACTGCATGATTATCAGCCCCGACCCTTTTTTAATTTTAACCAGGGAATAAGAGAAAGAAGCCGGGGGTTTAGTAAAGGTAGGGAAGAGTTTTGTCCGACTTTGCGATCCGGCAGAGATTTTGGATGAAAACAAAAATACATTTTGGTGACTCCTTCGATCCTGACAGCGCGGAAAACATATTTTATTTATTTTTATTTTTTTTTATCTAGTTTCAGCTCACAAGCTGTGGCCATGCTGGGGCACCGCCATTTGGTGTTGCTACATGATTTTACTTCACGAATGCTTTTTAGCAATTGCCATTTGGAGCATGAAAGAGTTCGATGCAGCTGCCCTCATCTGCACCTCCTGCCGTGAAGTTGGTTCATCTGGGACACCTGACAGGAAGAGATCCAGTTTCATTTTAAAGACATCTGCATCCACCCCATGCAGGTCTCTTAGGTTCTTCGGGAGGATATTGAAAAGCTGTGGGCCTCGGAAGCCCAGGCTATCACAGTATCTCGTCCTACATCTTGATGGCAAATTTGGAGTCCTTGGCCCTGTGCAGTGGCGCCCAGTTCAGGCATTTGTGTAACTCTCGATGCCAAAGTTATCTTTTATCTTTGGACTGATTGTATTTAAAGGCACCAATATATTCTAAAATTGAATGTGAGTTAATGTAAATAAACCTATAAATGTATTCCTGTTTCACGGCATTTCATTTTTCTTCCAACAACGGTAAAGTTAATGCCGGTTTCAAAATCTGGCACCAGATCAGCAATTTCGAGGGAAGGAGGAACACAGGATGTAAAGACGGACGAAATGCCGCTAAACATTTTGTCCGGCGTGCTAACGATTCTGCCAGCTCTCCGCCATAACAGTAAAACTAACATCGGCCAATGAATACAGTCAATCAGGTGTCTGGTGCCGATCTCTAATAATATTATCGCTATTATTATCATAAATATCTGAAGAAGCATTATTCTCTCTTTTTTACTTGTTTCAGTCATTTGACTGTGCCCATGCTGGAGCACCGCCTTTAGTCGAGCAAATTGACCCCAGGACTTATTCTTTGTAAGCCTAGTACTTATTCTATCGGTCTCTTTGCCGAACCGCTAAGTGACGGGGACGTAAACACACCAGCATCGGTTGTCAAGCGATATTGGGGGGACAAACACAGACACACAAACATACAAACACACCCATAATATATATATATATATATATATATATATATATATATATATATATATACACTTTATAATTAGGGTTCAGCAACGATTTGCTTCACCACATACCGAAGTTTAGTGCGTTGCGTGGTTTGTTTTCAAGTGCTTTGGTTTTTTCTGGGAACCCCCTTTAAAGTAGAAGGAATAGCTAAGATTTTTTGACTGCTATTTCTAAACTTCGGTATGTGGTGAAGCAAATCGTTGCTGAACCCTAATCATAAAGTATTACTTAAGCTTACCATGAAATGGTCCTTTCATGCCGAATTCTACTTGGTGAAATTACTGATTACTTCTTAAATAATTAATTTCACCCTTTGTTATTATATATATATATAATATATATATAATATATATATATATATATATATATATATATATATATATATATATATATATGTATATATACGACGGGCTTCTTTCAGTTTCCGTTTACCAAATCCACTCACAAGGCTTTGGTCGGCCCGAGACTATAGTAGAAGACACTTGCCCAAGGTGCCACGCAGTGGGACTGAACCCGGAACCATGTGGTTGGTAAGCAGGCTATTTACACAGCCACTCTTACGCCTATTATATAGATGATTAAATTAATTTATATAATTGATTGATACCTATATTATCGATATAAGAAAATATGTGAACTACTATTGATTCTAGCTAGATTTGAACTCCGGATAGAGAGTGTAAAGTCTTTTCGAGTCTAGGTTGGGCAGGGAATATTGGGTGTTGTAATGTCATTTTCATAACTTTCTAAATGAGAAATTGGAAACGCTACAAGCAAGAATCGAACCTACGTCACACAGTCGACACTTCGAGGGTTTAACACAAAGTTACGACGCTCGTGCTGGTTTATATGAATAATGTATATTATGCGTAGAAGTAAATATGTATTTTATGTGCGTATAGATGTATGCACGCATATAAATGCAGTTGTATGGATGCGTGTAGCTGGGTATGTAAATAGATATGTGCGTAAGTGTATACATTTATTATGCAAGCAATTATTTTTCATTCCATATATATATATGCGTATATATATATACATACATATTCATATATAAATATTATTGTATCACTTTTGTTCTTTCTTCTTTATTTATTTTATACCTGTTCGCAAATGAAAAGATAAACTCGAAACGTTCTCACAAATTCTCGGCTTGCTTCACAGCACCGTGTTGGCACGTGTGGTCCACAATGAGCGCCAAAGATCCACGAAGAAAATATCTAAGCCTAATCGAACTTATCCTACCAGCAGCGCAAGGCCAAAGAATTCAAACCCTCATTACAGCTCGGGCACGTGTCCTGTCACGTGACTCTTCAGCCTGTACAACACCGATGACTTCCCAAATAGATGGCACACTGTACACTGTATTGTTGAACATATATACTGATCGATACGGAAATATCGCACGCACACACGTTTTATATGTGCATGTGTGTGTGTAGGGGGTGTATACATATGTACACATACATATATATATATACGTACATATGTATGCACACGTACGTATATGCATGCATACATGCAAAACAACACATAGACATACAGACATGTACACGCACTTACGCAAATGCAGTGTTTAGTTCCGGCCCATTACGTTCTGAGTTCAAATCTTGTTCGTATCAGTTTTTCCTTTCATCTCTCTGAAGTTTATAAAAATAAATATCGGTTATTGTTTAACTTTAAGTCAGCGATGGATGAAGAGATCTATGATAAAGGACGTTCCAGCCGTGACAATTCGATAAGTTAAGAATCCTGTTATCCAATGTTTAAGATAGTAGAAGATTTGAGATAGTTTCGGCTTCTGTTTTTTGTTTTTTTATCAGGTACAGCAACCACGAAGACCCTTATTATCAGGTTCAGCAAACACATAAGTGCCCTTGCTTACCTGTGTTAATTCCTAAAAAGAAATACAGTCATTTACATGAATTCACTATATTTTGGAGAAATTGCTGTCGAATAAGCTGACAACTTTCGGTTGATCCGGGAAACGGATTCTCGCAGATTTTTTGTATCCAGGCAATTCAAAAAACGATTCAAGCTGAGCTACCGAAAATGAACAACAACAACAGGAGAGGGGTAAGACTTAATAATAATAATAATAATAATAATAGTAATGATAATAATAATAATACATTGTTTTGTCTTAGTATAAAAGATGGGCTACAGCAAATATTCTGCTCAATACCACAGATTTGTTTGTCAGTTGTTTGGCCTTAATCAGTTGAGCATGTCCCTTAGTGGCTGACGATATGTGCATCTCTGATCACGAGCAGAAGTAGTCGGGGAGCATCATAGCCGTGTGTTGAGGGGGATTCTTTGAAGTTTGAATAATTCACCTCTGGAAACATAGGTGGTTCGTTCAACATCTTTGAACAACTCTTATTCAGGGACCTTTTGAGCGGGATGGGTTACTCAAGCAGAAGAAAATTCTAACTGGGCCCCACCTGCAAGGTCATGCGCTGTTTATCTTGATATGAGATCACCATGTCGCGCACATATGGTTGTGATGCATGTGCCTAGTGTACCCTTATCAGACGGGTCGTCATGACGGGTATACTAGGCTTCATATATTTTACCTCAGTGTCACTTTGATGGCATGCACTGCTCTCTCACTCAATCATAATAATAATAATAATGTGTAAACTAATGTCAGGTGCTTTGGCTGATGGTCTGTACAGATACTTGGAAAAAAGTGGGCTGCTACCCATTGAACAGAAAGGGTGCCGAAAAAGGAGCCGGGGAACGAAGGATCAGCTCTTAATTGGTAATCTAATTATCAGGAACTGCAAGAGAAGACATACAAACGTGAGCATGGAATGGGTTGACTATCGCAAAACATACGATATGAAGCCACACTCCTGGATAATAAGAACAATGCGGCAAATAAAGAAAGATATTGGCTTCTTCAAAGCTGAATGCCAGAAACATAATTTTGGCAATAAACTCACGCGCAGTCGCAGTAGTTCGGTATGGCGCTGGAATCCTGAAGTGGACAGAAGAGGAGCTAAAGGAGATAGACAGGAAGTCAAGAAATCTCCTAACGATGCATGGAGCCCATCATCCACGCGCAGACACTGATCGCCTATACATGAAGAGAGCAAATGGAGGAAGGGACTGATAAGTGTGAAAGACTGCATGCGTATTGAACTCGAGAGCTTAATGAGATGATATCTAGCCCAAAGTAAGGAAACCGTGCCAGTGTCATTTAGGAACGAGGAAGTATTGAGAGCAGAGGGAAAAGGAAAAACAAAGGAAGAAGTACAAAAAGGACATGAAGAAGAATAATGCAACAGGGGACTACAGAAGTTGCTAGAAAAAATAGATGGGATTGACTGATGAAAGGAACCTTAAAAAAAAGAGACCGAGAGCACTATGCTGGCAGTGCAAGCTTTGGCTACGAACTGAAGGGTCCGCCTTAAGAATGAGCAAATGGTTCTGCTGCGTTGCATCTACAATGGGGTGGATGAAACCATTGCCCATATCATGAATGAATGCTCTACACTTGCTCAAAATAATTACATGTTGTGGTGACGTAATCAGGTAGCGAAAGTGTTATATTGGAAATTACGAAAAGTGGGGGCTAGGGAGAGGTAAGACGTGGTATGAGCACAAACCATAGTAATTTCGGAGAAGGGTTTAGTCGATTACATCGATCCCAGTGTTCAACTGGTACTTATTTATATCAACTCTGAAACGATGAAAAGCAAAGGCGACCCCGACGGAATTTGAACTCATCGTATAAAGCTAGAAGAAGAAGAAGGAGAAGAAGAAAAGAAGAAGAGTCAGGTGTCTACAGACCAGGAAAAAGACGTGTTGCGCCTGACTTACAATGTCCGTCCAAGCTTATAACAACGCTACTGCAATTCCATCTCTTATTTACATTATTTACATTTGACGGATATTTGTCCTCATCTTATTTGTTGTTAACACAACGTTTCGGCTGATATACCCTCCAGCCTTCATCAGGTGTCTTGGGGAAATTTCGAACCTGGGTTCTCATTCCTAAGGTATTTTTCGATGTCATTATTATTATTATTATTATTATTATTATTATTATTATTATTATTATTATTATTATTATTATTATTATTCAGCTCATTGCCCGGAATCGAACTCGGAATCTTGGGGCTAGTAGCTCGCACTCTTAACCACTACGCCATATGCCCACGACCATAAGGTGTAGTGGTTAAGAGCACGGGCTACTAACCCCAAGATTCCGAGTTCGATTCCAGGTAGTGTCCTTAATAATAATAATAATAATAATAATAATAATAATAATAACAACAAAATTGAAAAATACCTTAGGAATGAGAACCCAGGTTCGAAACTTCCCCAAGACACCTGATGAGGGCTGGAGAGTATATCAGCCAAAATGTTGTGTTAACAACAAACAAGATGACAAATATCCGTCAAATGTAAATAATGTAAATAATGTAAATAATTCCACATCTCTTAAATATAAAACTGAATTCCGTCTCTGGTTTAAGGACTCAAGGAAGGAATAACGGAAGAAAGGAAAGGATGCGTGAGTGTGCACATATTCAAACGACGCCCATACATGTATGTGTTTGTATGTGTGCATATATAACAAAATAAAATCCCCCTTTGGTCACGAATGAGCATGGGATTGCACCTAGAAAGTTCCTTTCCGGGGCACAAATCCGAGCAAGGTTGTTTATGGAAGATCAGCATTCGCCCATGCATACCAGGCTCCTCTCTTCACGCTACCAAGGTTATCCAAGGGAAAGGTAAAGGGGCCTATAACAACTTGGCACCAGTGATGCTGCAACTCACTTCTACAGCTGCATGAATTGGAGCAACGTGAAATAAAGTGTCTTGCTCAAGAACACAACACACAACCCGGTCCGGGAATCGAACGCGCAAATTTCCCGACTGTAATCCCGACGCTCTTATCACCGAGTCACACGCCCTCACACACACACATATGTGTGTATGTATGTATATATTTGTGTGGCGGGGTATAGATATGTGTGTGTGGATATGTATACAAACATATATATACACACATGCGTGTGTACACACATATACATCATTACTAGGGCCACACTAACCTCCTAATTATTCCCATCACCACCACCACCACCACCATCATTATGACTGCTTGCGCCACCATTAATTCAACCATAAACATTGCCCCTATCACATCATCACTAGCTTCCATACCACCCGGTGCCCCTCCTTCAGTGCAATCTCTATCACCACTAACCCCATACCCTTACGCCCCATCAACCCCCACCCCCACCCTCGTCACAACTACCACCATGATGTCATCCCCACCCCACCATCAATACCACCCTCGCTATTTTTTCCAACACCACCACTCCTGTCGGAAAGGTAAATCCCCTTCAGATGTGTCACGTGCTGTAATCATTCACCTGTGACAGAAGCCAACCAACCAAAGGCCAACAGAAGCAGCATTATTGGTCTTTGACTGCAGGTGGGGCTCTTGTTTAACAGGGTGCCCACCCGGATTTTTACAAAACAACTACACTAATTAAATATTTTGTGATGAGTGTTGAGTGTGCGTAGAATATGAGTTGGTGTGCGCGTATATTTGTGCGCGTATATGCGTGCGCGCACGGACATATGTATACCGGGTTTTGTCGGATATATTTGTCACTGTGGGTCTGTGTATATGTTTATGTTTATATATATAAGTACAAATACTTTATATATATATATATATATATATATATATATATATAATATATATATATATATATATATATATATATATATATATATATATATATATATATATATATATGTATGTATGTATGTATGTGTGTATGTATGTATATATATATATATATATATCAATACATATATATATATATATATCAATACATATACATAAATATATATATATATACATACATGCATACATACATATATATATATATGTATGCATGTATGTATATATATATTTATGTATATGTATTGATATATATACACACATACATATATACATACATGCATGCATATATATACATAAATACGTACGTACGTACATAGAACCATCCAAACACATATGTGTGTATATTTGTATACATTTAAGCATGTATATGCAGTACTTATAGAATGGACTGGTGCAAGAAGTTGAGTAAATGTGTGTGTCTGTGTTTGTATGTCTAAATATACGTGCTGTTCGTTTCGTGATCTCGTGAGCCCAAGTTCGTTTCTACTGCACAGTACTACAGGCAAGGGTGACTCAGTTCCACATGGCTCAGAACGCCTCCTTTTCCTCAGATCTAAAGCGCTATCTAAAGGTGGGGCCACATTCTATACCCACAGACCTTTAAGTAAGAATTAAGCTTGATTGTAACTAAATACGAATACAAAATCTCAGTTCATGATGGTCATTCATTGTGATCATGTTATTACTGCAAGAACTTCCTCTATTTTGACGATCTCTTGTGCACAGCTTCTGGAATGCCTCTCATCAACCTCCAGCAGTAATCTGCCATGATGTTTGAGTCCCATCGGCCTTGGTAGCGTTCTGCCATTACTTTTACATCTTGACGAAAGCGTTCACTTTGTTCTTTGCTTACGTCACTCAGGTTTTCTGGAAACTCACCCAAGTGGCTGTGTAAATAGTGCAATTTAATGCTCATTCTATATCCAAGTGCTTACAAACTCAAGATCAACTCCTCCACAATCTCTTGATAGTTGTCGCCATTTTTGTTTCCAAGGAAATTCTGCACAGCATCAGAGAAGGCATTCCAAGCTCTAGCCTCCGCCGCACTCCGAGGATCTCCGAGGAGTGTTCTTATTTGAGGTCCATCAAATATTCCTGCCTTCTTCTCGTTACTGAGATCTGGAAAGCCTGCACATACATATATCAAGAGCTTTGATGAATTGCTTCATCACACCAAGTTTCAACACAGGTTTTGCAAACTGTGTGGGAAGCCTAGGTTTTGTCATGGTCTCCAGGTATTACTTTAAAATAAACAAGACACACCTTCTTGACTAAGTTATCAGTGTTGCACCTTTGATTCTGTGGAATGAAGTTACCACAGACGTAACAGAAAATATCGGGGTCTTTACAACACGTTCTTCTTTTTGATGTTGTATCCATACCCGAATCACAGTTGTTCAGTTCACACCTGACAAAGGAAAGAAAGGGTTTCAAAGCAAAACTCAACTTGAATAAGTAACAATTATTTACCAACCTAATTTGGCAGTCCCGTTTGGGGCGAAGGTTGCTGTTGTTTAGCCCCAGGAGGCATCGTATGCCGTATAACCAGCTGGGGACGATGCCTCCTGGGGCTAAACAACCGTAGCCTTCGCCCCAAACGGGACTGTCACGTTAGGTTGGCAAATAATCGTTACTTTGAAGTGCTGCTACTGAATATCTTTCGTTGAGAGATTTAGGAACGTCAATGTTTCTATTTATCAACTTGAATATATTATTCAAAATTAGCATGACATTCTAGCCAAAATTCCCACAAATAGTGGTGTAAAGTTAACTTTCGGTATGTACCAGGTAAATAAAGGTATATACCGATGACACAAAATGTGATATGATTGAGCAAATGTGAGGACATTTTTGGAATCAGCAGCCAAAAATTAGTCTAAAAGATTTTATGCCAGAAAATAAAAGTCTTATTTTGTTGACCAGTGTAATAGTTAGTGACAGCAAAATTGAAAAACTTGTTAGGCAAAACGAGTAACAAATTGATATCTGTCCAGAAATACTGTTTAATGTGTCCTAATGTCAGACGACACAGTTTGATTTGAGGGAGATTAAGCTGATGTTACTTATTTCTTTATTGCCCACAAGGGGCTAAACATAGAGGGGGCAAACAAGGACAGACAAAGGGATTAAGTCGATTACATTGGCCCCAGTGCGTAACTGGTACTTAATTTATCGACCCCGAAAGGATGAAAGGCAAAGTCGACCTCGACGAAATTTGAACTCGGAACGCAACGGAAGACGAAATACGGCTACGCTGTTCGCCCGGCGCGCTAACGTTTCTGCCAGCTCGCCGTCTTATTACGCTGATGTTTTTAATAACGCAAAAAAAAACAACGAAAAAGTTTCATGATTGATTCGAGAGGAAGAAGGTTAACATGCGTAACAAAATTCACAAGAAGCAGCGGGCAGCAATTCTGAAGTAAATTCTGTGGACGTTTAATCTTTTATAACACTGACTCCTATGAACGGGTTATTAGAACTTCAGTAGTCGAAGGTTACTGGAAGATTTTTTTTCGGTGACTTCAGACAAAGAAGAGCAAGGCTTCTTACCATTTCCAGTCCACACCACCGCATCAATAATGAGAGGAAAGGCGGAAAGTGTTCTCAAACTGATGGCTTGACTCGAATACTTACAAGAAGTGACATCTCCGCTAAAGGCACTCAAAGACAATGAAGTGTCATTAGACAGAGTTATGGATCAAGTCTAAAGAACAGCTTCCATATATTTTACGTCTGACAAATTTTGGTTGATTCCAGGCTACGATAGGAGTCGCTGGCCCCACGTACCGCACAATGGTCTCAGGACTGAAGCTAAAACGTCCATTCCTGTACTCTGAGAGTTGAGCACAAACAGTGGGGAGAAGAAGAAAAGAGAGAGTCCAAGACAAAAGCCACCCAAGAAACGTTTGCACTGTGTGTACAGAATGAGGAGAGAATCGCCGTAGTAGATGGCGCTGGTATCCACTTTACCACACGTGACCGCGATGACTCTAAATATTAATCTCTAAAACCAGCGCAAGCTGCTATGGAGAATGACTACAGTCAATTATATCGACACGAGTATTTGACTGGTACTTTATCTTATTAACCTTAGAAGGATAAAGGGCAAAGGCGACCCCAGTGCAGGATTTGAACTCCATATGTAAAGATCTGTGACGAAACATACCCAAACAATTATTCCAATTGATCGCCTTTATAAGTGACAGCATTGAGAAATGCTGATAAATAAGATTATAAAGAGTTACTTGAGATTTTTGGAGGGAACAAGGGATCCAAAAACATTGTGTGCTACAAATTAAGGAGTGTTTTAATTTGCTTACCTAAGCAGCTGTTTAACGGGAAGTGGCTGCATGATTAACATCCGTGATAGAAATCTAAG
>NC_043009.1:65841654-65845142 GCF_006345805.1 Octopus sinensis
CTCACTTCGACATCAAAGAAGATAGTAAAACGTAAAGGAACAATGGATTAATTATTCCTGTTCTCTATCTTTCCGATTCAATATAAATGCTTGCTTTATATGTACCCTGTTTGATTATGATCGTATAAAAATGGCGGTCTATTAAAAGGCGACATGAAACTGTTAAAAATGTGATATTAATGAAAATAATAAGAATAATTTCTTAGGTAAGCAGAAGGCTATCAATTGTTGTGGGCAGAAAACAGTCGATTATATCGATCGCTGTATTTTATTGAGGCTTATTTTATTAACACAAGAAATATAAAAGAGAAAGCTGACCTCGGCAAGATATGAATATAATCAAGATTTTCTTTATTAACCACAAAAGTCCACATCGTAAATAAAGTTGTTTTTTTTTAAATGATTACAAAAACATTACAAAACATGTTTGATACATTTATACATTAAACGGACAGTTTAAAACCGAATAAAAATTAAATTGTAATATATAAAGGGACCCGCGATTGGGGTAGGTACTCCGTCTAGAGTCTATGAAGGCAACATTAAAGCCCGAACACCTTTCGCTCTGGATACTTCAGTTTTCTAACTGAAACACCCTGGCAAAATTTAATGACTGACCTTTTCATCCATGGTAAGTTTGTAACTTGCAACAAATTTTCTTAATTGCAAACTATATATATATATATATATATTTGTGTGTGTGTGTATGTGCTTCTCCCCCCCGCTATCGCTTGTTTATTTCCTCGTGTTCCTTTCTGTTGAAGAGCGTAGGCTCGAAACGTAAAAGACTTTCTCTCTCTCTCTCTCCCACCTCTCTTTCTCTAACACATACACATGTGTATACTCTCATACACACGTAAATAAAGAATGCATAAACACTTTTACAGAGTTCGAAAGAGTACAATGGAATGAGTTCCATCAAGAGACAGCATCAAACGTTTCAATACTGCATCACATCACAATCACAATCACTATCGCATACACATTGCTTTACATAAAATCGGCAAAATAATTCTTGGCACAGCTAAAAGCATATCCCACAATGCAACACGAAAATACAACTCCCCCACACACCCCTGCAACCAAGCAACCAGAACACCAGAAACCGAGAATCTCATAAAAACCAGATTCAATTTCAAATACAATAAAACTAATTGATATACAAGAACAAAAAAAATAAATAAAAATAAATAATAAAAATTTAAATTTAAAAAAAAAAACATGTAAAGAAATATCTAAATACAATAGAGAAACTAAAACAATAGTATAACTCTATACAGGCTAATTAGCATCTCCCTCCTCTTCCTGCTCCTTTCATCATCATCATCATCGTCTTCAACAATGGTCATGCTACATGTCATAAAAACAAACTCCAATACTCTACCCATCCGTTTTGCATAACCAAGCAAATACGTTTATCAAATCTCTCTCGAAAAGCAGCCAGGGAAAGCCACAAAAAGAAGGCAGGTACTCGAAACAAACACTACCTACCTTCCCTAAACCCTGATTTTGAAGCTTTCATTCCACCAGACAACCAAAACAACAACAACAGCAACACTCAAAACGATTGAGAAATTAAAAAAAAATTGAAAACTGTCAGGGCTAAACATGATCACAAACATACAAAACATGTAGACTTATGTCTGGAAGGAAACCGACACCGACAGCTCTTTTTATTCAACTGACAAATTCCAAGAAGGTGGAAGATGGATAAAATTATAACAATTCTAAAGCCTCCACAAAATCTCAAGTGACAACATATATATATATATATATAATTATTTGAGGGAATATTAATCCTAACTTACAGGGAAAAAAATTCAATTTAGAAATACTAAATCAAATTTCACACAATATAATATATATATATAAAAATTAGAAACACCTTTTATTAATTCAAAATGAACAATTGAATTACACCGTCTAGAAAATTACATATAATAGAAATATTAAATAAAAAAACGTATATAATTGGTAGAATAACAATTATATACGTTTTTATTATTTTTTTGCAATTTACTTAATCATCGGTATATTATTATTTTAATTTTAATATTTCTATTATATGTAATTTTCTAGACGGTGTAATTTAATTGTTCATTTTGAATTAATAAAAGGTGTCTTTTTCTAATTTATATATATATATATATATAACAAAGTATATATATGTATGTTGTGTGTGTGTGTGTGTGTGTGTATGATGTGTGTAATAAAAGATTGTAAGTTGCTTTACGCAGGCGACGAACTAGTATGGCATTTCGCCCAATCAATAACACTTTACTCACCAATTTTCACCCAACATTTTAATGCTGTCACTCAAACTGCATAATACCTGCCAACATGGCTGCTTCTGTCAAAACCATTGCTTTCGGTACCATCAACGCCGCCGCCACCACCACCACCAGCATCTACCCCCCACAGATTACACTAACTGTACAACAAAACCATTAACCACCATCAAAACCACTAATACTACGCCTCCCCCATCACTACCACCTCCAGTACAACTAACACCAACTCTGCCACAACTGCCCACTTCCGCCACCACATCATAACTACTACTACCGGCACCACAATTACCACCACCACCACCATCCCATCACCACCAAATCATCACTGCCACCACCACCACCACCACTACCACCACTACAACCACCTCCATCACTACCATCACCACCACCGCCACCACCACCACCTCCATCACCACCATCACTACCACCACTACAACCACCTCCATCGCTACCATCACCACCACCATCACCACCACCGCCACCACCACCACCATCATCACTACCACTGCCACCACTACAACCACCTCCATCGCTACCATCACCACCACCGCCACCACCACCACCACCATCACTACCACCATCACCACCACCACCAATACACCACCACCACCTCCATCACCACCATCACCACCACCATCATCACTACCACTACCACAACCACCACCACCGCCACCACCACCACCACCATCACTACCACCATCACCACCGCCACCAATACACCACCACCACCTCCATCACCACCATCACCACCACCGCCACCACCACCACCAATACACCACCACTACCACCATCACCACCACCACCACTACCACCACAACCACCTCCATCACTACAATCACCACCACCTCCATCACCACCATCACTCACCATCATCACTACCACCACTACAACCACCTCCATCACTACAATCACCACCACCGCCACCACCACCACCACCAGCACCACCACCATCACCACCATCTCCATCACCACCGCCACCACCACCACCACCACCACCGCCATCACCACCATCTCCATCACCACCGCCACCACCACCACCACCACAACCACCTCCACCACCACCACACCGCCATCAACCACCATCTCCCTCACCACCGCCACCACCACCACCACCACAACCACCTCCACCACCACCATCAACAAGCCACTTTGTCCATCTCGGTGTTTCCCTAACCATTTCTGTTAGAAAACAATCCG
>NC_043009.1:65845242-65880242 GCF_006345805.1 Octopus sinensis
TATATATATATATATATATCGGCACAGGATACAAATATAAGATGATATATTTTCGGTCGCAGAGTTGCCGATATAACAGCAGAAACATTTGGTAAATTACCCTTACATCGGTTTGGAAGGCGGGGCAGCACCGAATGGCCTCCACGGTCACCTCACCTGACACCAATGGATTTCTTTTTTTGGCAGGTGTTGTAAAGAACAAGGTTTATGAGAAGAATCCCAAAACAGTAAATGATTTAAAAGCTTACATTTCTGACGCATTTCACTGAAATTGATGGAGATCGGAATTTGTGCTGCACTGTGTGTCAGAATGTTCTGAAGAGGGTTGAAGAATGTTGCAATGTTGAAGGAGGACATTTTGAGCATCTGAGAGATTAAAAATTGTCTGTTTAAGATGTGCATAAACAATGTGATTGTAAGACAGAAATTTAAATGTAATAAAATGTTCTAAAAGAAATTTAAAGTGCCTACGTGATAACTGTAAACCTGCTTTTGGGCCGCCCTGTATATTGCACAGGGCCTGAACTTGACCTCGCGGTTACAGTCAATTTGACTATTAATTGTATCGCTTTGAATTTTGACCGATTCTGAATTTCTCGACCCGGAAAAGAAATTAGTAATAACCTGGACATGATTTGAACTCAATGTTAAAAGAAACACAATTAAATACTCTTTTCTACTCTAGGCACAAGGCCCGAGATTTTTGGAGAGGGCGCCAGTCCATTAGATCGACCCCAGTACACAACTGGTACTTAATTTATCGATTCCGAAAGGATGAAAAGCAAAGTCGACCTCGGCAGAATTTGAACTCGGAACGTAAAGACAGCGAAACCTATTTCTATTTCTTTACTACCCACAAGGGGCTAAACACAGAGTGAACAAACAAGGACAGATAAACGGTACTTAATTTATTGAATCCGAAAGGATGAAAAGCAAAGTCGACCTCAGTAGAATTTGAACTCAGAATGTAAAGACAGCGAAACCGCTAAGCATTTCTGCCAGCTCGCCGCCTTATAACACAATTAAATACTGCGAGATTTATGGTTTCTTCCGGTTCAAACAATACCTCTCCCCGCCCCCATTCCTGCTTTTTCTGTCAATCTAACTTAGTCTCGGGTCCACGGATCGAATCGGATAATTTGACCCAAGTACTTGACTGCTCCTTTACTTAATATACACTCCGGAAGGATATAACAAACGCTGACGTCTGCAAGGTTTGAACTCGGTATTTAAAAAGCGGGAACAAATACTTCACGATATTTTGAGCGGCCCCTAACGATTCTACCCGTTCAGTCCACAAACGGATGGGATGAGTCGTATTTTGTCTGCCGTTACGTTCTGAGTTCAAATTCCGCCGAGGTCGACTTTGCCTTTCATCCTTTCGGGGTCGATTAAATAAGTACCAGTTACGCACTGGGGTCGATATAATCGACTTAATCCGTTTGTCCCCTCTGTGTTTAGCACCTTGTGGGTAGTAAAGAAATATATATTCTTCAAGAAAAAACACAAACAAAAAAGGCTGATACAACTTGAGTTAAGTATTTTCTCTCCTGCTTTTATTTCACTTGTTATTTGTTGCGGTTTTTGTTTCCTCCACGACAGCAGGCATATGAGCGACGACCGTCGCAATATCGATCAATCGATTATCACTTTGGCTCTATTAAATCTTTTCCACTGATTTACACCACCGCCGCCGCCCTCGTCGTCGATTATTCTCTTTTCTTCTCCCCTTCCCCTACTTAACTTTGTTTTCTCTCTCCCCCACCCCCACCCCGCTTCTTTCTTTGTCTTTACCTTCTCTATTTCTTCCTTTCCCTCGCTCTCTCTCTTTCTCTCCCTCTCTCTTTTCTGCTCTTCTTATTACGATAAATTCTTTTCACAGCCATTTTGTTGTATAGACCAAGCTCCAAACAGCTGTAAACCTGCTACAACGAGTAATCATTAATTCCACACATACAAACACACAAATTAGAATCGAATATATACAAATGCATATATATATATACATACACACAGACACACACACACATTTGTTTTTCTATCATAGCTTGCTGAGATGACTTGGTGAGTTTTTGTAATTGTTTCTCAACCATAAAGCAATATTATTATCATTATCATTATTATTATTATTATTATTATTACATATTACTTATTTTTAATAACAAAAATTGAACAATAATGCAGAACAACAGTATTGTCTTCGAGTTTTGAGTGCTGTGGTCAGGACACAATTATAAGTTGTTTTTGTGAGGGTTTTTTCCGTCGGGCTGGGAGAGAGTTGGCTTATATTTTCATTAGTATCATTTTTTTCCCCCTTTTTACTGTTTGTTTTGTATATTTTCTTTTGTATTTTTCCTTTTTAAAATCACACATCCTAAATACCCTGATTCGTATATCTAAATACATATGAATTATAGATCTAAATTGAATGAATTCTGCATCTAGAAGCACTAATGAATTATACAGCATTGTACGGTGAATGAATGACAATTGTCTGTATTATGAATTGCCTGCAACTTGATGTGGTTATTGCACCTGATGAGCTTGCAACGCGACGAAACACCACGTGTTTTCTTTTTTATCTAAAATTGGGGTCAGCGACAGATGGACTGCAACCAACAAGTGAGCCAATGAGGTGCTCCCTAAAGGGCTCTCAACGGTCCTTTAAAGAAACTCAAATTTGATGCATCTGTAGACTATTGATAAGACGGTCTCTTTCGGGTAGATTTTTTTAGCCCGGTTTGTTTAATTTTAGCTTAGATAAACATAGCCAGTGGGGGGGGGGGGTTGAAATAATTGACGCAGTTGTGGCTGTGTGGTAAGTCGTTTGCTTCCCAACCATATGGTTACGGGTTCTGTCCTAATGTGTGGCACCTTGGGCAAGTATCTACTATAGCCTCAGGTCGAACAAAGCCTTGTGAGTGGGTTTGTTAGACGGAAACTTAAAGAAGCCTGTCATGCATATATATATATATATATATATATATATATACATATACATATATACGTGTGCGCGCGCGCGCCCCTATGTTTTTATGTTGTACGCACATGACTGTGTTTGTCTCCCACCACATATAGACAGATAGACGAATGTATATATATATATATATATATATGTGTGTGTGTGTGTGTGTGTGTGTGCATTTGTTTACGTACCACATGGTTCCGGGTTCAGTTCCGCTGCGTGACACTTTGGCCAAGTGTCAGCAATGATAGCCTCGGACTGACCAAAGTCTTATGAGTGGATTTGGTAGACGAAAACTGAAAGAAGCCCGTCGTATATCTATGTGTGTGTGTGTGTGAGTGCTTGTCCTCCACCATTACTTGACGACCGGTGTTAGTATGTATACGTCCCCGTAACTTAGTGGTTCGGCAAAAAAATCACCAAAAAAAGAGTACTGGGATTGAGCCATTCGACTAGACATTTTTCAGGGCGGTGCCCCAGCATGGCCGTAGTCTTATGACAGAAACTAGAAAGAGATAAAATAAAAGATGCGAAACAGGTTTCTGATCAAAACATTAAAACTTTCCCTTCTTCTTCTTCATGATGCATCTCACGTTTTGCCGCCACTGGCCTACCTTCACAAGTTCCTTTGGATTCTTCTGTTTCATTAAATAACTCAACTTTTTTCGGTTTGAATGACATAAAACAGAATTCACTTAGTCTTTCACGGTCGAGTGGGTTTTGTTGTAGGAAGGGCATCTAGCTTTGAAAGCAATTGTTCCGACGAATAAATAAAACGAAATAAGCCAGAACAAAAATTGCTCCACCCATGCAGGACAGCGGAGCAGAAACTACTTACACACAAAAACACACACACACATACCACATACATACACACACCACATACACACAAACCATCTCTACTCATGGAATCGATCGATCGATCCTCGGTAGACAGGTCGATTTGCTTCGTCGTGCCCAGAGCATTTAACCAACCAAACACAAGTATTGTCTTCAAAACGACTTTATCAAATATTTATAAAGAAGGAATAAATGAACTCGTGGAGTGGAATATATTCTTTTCACAGATCAAAAGATTTCTCTCTCTCTCTCTCTCTCTCTCTCTCATGTGTGTATATATGTGTATTCTTGCATGTGTGTGTGTGTGTGTGTGCGCACCTTTAATGGTGCCCGAATAACAACTGTTAACAGCCAAAGAAAGGGATGAGTGATAAACGGTTTAACAGCGAGTTCTCAGAATCTCTACTCCTCGATCCGTTCTGAAAACAAAAGTTTTAAAATTTGTCAAATGCATACAGATGGGTTTGCTGAGTGTATAAAGTACTAAAGATCAAATCCAGGCAGAGGTTCCTTGTTTCTGAACAGAACCCATTATTCTACCCCACCTCAGCATCCGATATATGTGTTTAAGTTAACATCTTAGCCAGCCTCTGATTGATCTTCCTTCACTTAATGTCGGGTAACTCAAGTAAAACGCTTAAAATTTCTCCCCTTCCTTGGACGTGTAAAACAATTACATGTTCCAAACTTTTGTCAAATAAACAGGAAATGCGAGTATTTCTTTGATTATCTGAGGTACATTGTTCTTCATCTCAACCATTTGCCTATCGTGTGTACTACATGATACACAGAACATATTTCCCGGGTATCCATGCATCATATATGATACGCATTCCCAATTTTCTTTTCAAACACAAGAAAAACTTGGGCCGTATGAAAAGAAAGATTTATAACCAACCACATGGTTCCGGGTTCAATTTCACTGTGTGGCACCTTGGGCAAGTGTCTTCTACTATAGCTTCGGGCCGACCAAAGCCTTGTGAGTGGATTTGGTAAACAGAAACTGAAAGAAGCCTGTCATATATATATATATAATATATATATATATATATATATATATATATAATATATGTATGTGTGTGTGTGTGTGTGTATGTTTTTGCGTCTGTTTTTGTACCCACCCAATATCGCTTGACAACAGATGCTGGTGTGTCTACGTCCCCGTAACTTAGCGGTTCGGCAAAAGAGACCGATAGAATAAGTACTAGGCTTACAAAGTATAATTCCTGGGGTCGATTTGCTCGACTAAAGGCGGTGCTCCTGCATGGCCACAGTCAAATGACTGAAACAAGTAAATGGGTAAAAGAGTCACAGGGTTAATATAGAAAATACTTCTCCAGCATGGACATAGTTCATTGGCTGCAACCAGTAAAAGAGTAACTTTGTTTGATCTGCTTCTTTTCTTATTTTTCTCTCTTCGTATATATTTTCAACAAACTTAAAAATTACTACAATATGGCTCCTTTTTCCTTCAGCATAACAAAACAATCATTTTGAGAACTATTTCTCATTTGTGTAATCTTCGTAAGGTTTGAAAGTCAGATATAAATTAAAAAGACTTGAAAGACAATGAGCTTACAACAGGCCATGTTTTGTATACAATTTTTCTGTTTAAAAAAGACTCACAGACAAGACCAATCCATTGCCGTTCAATATATTATGATAGTATTACATATATTGTAAAGGCATAAACGTCACGAGGTCTTATTTACTTAAAACACAAATACATAACCTTAACGAGCCAAGGAGGGGCCTTCTACATGCCCGCCCGAAATGCTAGACAACTAGCCAACGCTCTCTCTCTCTCTCTCTCTCTCTCTCTCTCTCTCTCTCTCTCTCTCTCTCTCTCTCTCTCTCTCTCTCTCTCTGAATAAAACATGCTGGAAAATGTAGTCTTCGATGTGCCGTTCCATGGAGCAAGACGGGATGGTCACAGTTGGAAAACCTTCGATAATAGATCTGCTCCATTAGGTCTACTCTGGGTTTAAATGACGTGTAATTTTGTCGGTATGTAAATTGTTTGTGTGCATATATATATTCATATATATTGTAGTTTCAGATCAGTGCAGTGGCCATGCTGGGGCACCGCCGTTTTGCTACACTGTTATTACTGAGAGCCTCCTCTAATATGTGGCACTTGGTGAAGAATGGAGTTTGATGTCCTACTCTCATTTGCCGTGAGGTAGATTAATCTGGGACTCTCGATAGGAAGAGATCAAGTTTTGATTTGAAAACGCCTACATCCACTTTGTGCAGGTTCCTCAGACTCTTTGGGAGCCTGTAACCCAGGCTGTTGCAGTAACTGATCCTGAAGCGCATTGGTGTAGCTTTCAATGCCAAAATTTGGCACAATTCCTTCCAGGATCTTCCAGATGTATATTACTGCATACCTCTCATGCCTTCGCTCTATGGAGTACAGTCTTAGCTGTTTCAGTCTTTCCCAGTAGCTGAGGTGTTGCAATGAGACGATCTTCTTTGTGTAGCTTCGCTGGATTGCTTCAAGATCCGCAGTTAATTTTATACTGTTGGGTGACCATAGCTGTGAGCAGTAGTCCAGGAGGCTGTTGACGAATGTCCTCCAGAGGACCATCATGGTTTCCTTTTCTCTGGTTCTGAATGTTCTCAGGACTCATCCAGCCAGTCGTCTGCACTTTGTCGCCATCCTGGTAATGTGCACTTGGAAAGAGGGTCATCACTCCTATCGATACCCAGGCCCTTTCACTGATTTTGGCTCTGGGATTGTAATCCCCTGTAGACCAGTGTACCCTGTAAGCTTCGTATTCAGTTTTGAACGCTAGTAGTGCAGGGCTTGGAATTTTTCAGCATTGGACTGCATATTATTATCCTCATCCCATCTGAAAATAGAGTCCTGCTGCAGATGTGCAACATCGCTGGAGTTCTGTATTTTCTGCGAGACTTTCGTATCGTCTGTGTAGCTAACAAGGGTGGCTATCCGGGCAGTTGAGGGCATATCTGAGATGGCCACTATGAAAAGCAGTGGTCCCAAGACACTACCCTGTGAAAAACCGCTTGCTATTTGTGCTTTTATTGAGATGGCTCCATTAACCACTACTGCCTGACTCCTATCTTTCAAAAAATCATGTAACCACTCTCCAAATTTTCCAGCTATGCCGAGATCAGGCAATTTGTGGCATATTATACCATGATCCACTTTATCAAAAGCTTTTTGCAAAATCAAGGCATATTACGTCCACATTTGAGTTGTTGAGTAACTGTCGCATCACCCAGTCATAATGTTGTAAGAGTTGGGTCATGCAGCTCCTACCTGGTCTACAAGGAATGCGATTAGTTTCCCTCTGACTATCCGTTCCATGACTTTGCTGATGTGTGAAGTCAGAGAGATAGATCTATAGTTTTTGACATCTGCTCTGCTTCCCCTGTTATGGATTCAGCGCATTATTCCCTCTTTCAGCTTGCTTGGCAGCCTGCCATTTGCAAGGAAGCTCTTGAAGAGGATCTGGAGGGGTTTTGCCAGGGCACGCTTACACGATTTGCCAGAGTAATCGTGGGCGGACATATATACCTTCTGGTACTCTTTACCCTTTATTCTGGATGTGACAATTGAAAGACGAGAGAGAGGTGTACTCGCACCCGACTACCACTTATTTGAGTAGTTTGGGCCCATATGAAATGATGTGCATTACCCAGTCGATCCGATTACTTTACAATCGTGAGCCAGAGTCTCTGACCGCTAGACCACGTGGTTCACTCACCAATACATGCACGCACGTATGTGTGTGCTTGTATATATATAATACGTAAACGCTGTATTGCCGTATAGTTAAGAGTTCGATACATGCGAGGTGCCAGGGTTTATCCAGCTGCGTGACATTATGAGTAAATGTTATTTTCTATATTTTCGAGTCGACCAAGTTGTGTGTTGAAGAAAACTGTAGAGAAAACTGCGGTGTAGACTGCTCGATTCATTTCGAACGTATGATCACAGACTCTTTCTTATTTCTTTATTGCCCACAAGGGGCTAAACATGGAGGGGACAAACAAAGACAGACAAAGGGATTAAATCGATTACATCGACCCCAATACGTAACGGGTATTTACTTTATCGACCCCGAAGGGATGGAAGGCAAAGTCGACCTCGGCGGAATTTGAACTCAGAACGTAACGGCAGACGAAATACCTATTTCTTTACTACCCACAAGGGGCTAAACACTGAGAGGACAGACAAACGGATTAAGTCGATTATATCGACCCCAGTGCGTAACTGGTACTTATTTAATCGACTCCGAAAGGATGAAAGGCAAAGTCGACCTCGGCGGAATTTGAACTCAGAACATAAAGACAGACGAAATACCGCTAAGCATTTCGCCCGGCGCGCTAACGTTTCTGCCAGCTCGCCGTCTTCATCACAGACTCTCTCTGTTGATCGAATCAAGTTCCCAAACCTCTCAAGACTGTCGAACGGCATTCTACTGAAGCGGGCAAAAAAAGTTAAAACCTTGCTGTTTTAAGCACAAGCACGGCTTTGTGGTTGGGCTCGCTTTGCAAATAGAACTTTCGGGTTCAGTCCCGCTGTGCGCTGCCTTGGACAAGTGCCTTCTGCTATAGCCCCGAGGCGACCGGCGGCTTGTGAGAGAATTTGGTAGACAAGAACTGTGTGGAAGGCGGTCGTGTGTGTGTGCGTGTGCATACTTATCAATATTTGGCAGCAGTAATAGTGACTCAAAGGTCGAGAGTTTTGTGCATTAGCTTTTATCAAACCGACAGACAGACAGATAGATAGATAGATAGATAGATAGATAGATAGATAGATAGATAGATAGATAGATAGATAGATAGATAGATAGATAGATAGATAGATAGATATAATGTATGTATGTTTTCTTTTTAATGAAACTGGAAACGAGATTTTGTTTGATGATTCGAGTCTTACGCCACTGCGATCTTCATGTAAAACACGCCTGAAGATCGCAGTGGCGTGAAACTAGAATCTCGAGACACTTTCTCTCTCTCTCTCTCCTCCCTCCATTTCGGTTTCAATGAAAAATATGGTTTCTCCATGTATCCAGCCCTCGTTTCTCTTTCTTTAAACATTAAGCAACACGGACGTGCATGTTTGTATGGGTATTTATTCTTTTATTCTTTTGCTTGTTTCAGTCATTAGACTGCGGCCATTCTGGGGCACTGCCTTGAAGTATTTTAGTCGAATGAATCGACCCCGGTACTTTTCTTTATTTTTTAAAGCTTGGTACTTATTCTATCGGCCTCCTATACCGAAACGCTAGGTTTACGGGGATGTAAACACACACATACACACACACACCACACACATATATATATATATATATATATATATATATATATATATATATATATATATATACGACGGGCTTTTCAGTTCCGTCTACCAAATCCACTCATAAGGCTTTGGTCGGCCTGGGGCTATAGTTGAAGCCACTCGCCTAAGGTGTTACTGAACTCAGAACCATGTAGTTGGTTAGCAAGCTTCTTATCACACAGCCACGCCTGTACCTGTTATATATATATATATATATACACACACACACACACATGAGAGAGAGAGATTGTGCGTGTCTTTGTGTCCCACCGCTTGACAATTGGATGTTGTTTGTTCACGTTATCATAACTTAGCCGTTCGGCAAAGGGGTTCTACAGAATAAGTACCAGACTCGGAAAATAAAAATAAGCTCTGGTTTCGATTAGATCGACTAAACTCATCAAAGTGTTGCTCCAGCATAGCCACAGTACAATGACCGAAACAGGTAAAAGAATAAAATGCATTCATACAAAGAAAACGTGATGGATTCGCATTATATTCGAGATTGCGTGCTACACGAGTGAACAGAGCATCGCGTTGCAGTTCCTCGCTTCTGGTAGTCTCGAAGACAACTGTCTTGAGATTACGCAGCATATTTTGTTTAAAAAAATGGTTTCTTTATTATTTTTTTTTTGTCCAAGGTAGATAACCGTGCTTCACTTCTTATACGTAAAAGATTCACTTTTTCTCAACAACAACAACAAAAAAGGCAGAATTTTGTATTCATTTATTTATTTTATTTATTTATTTTATTAATTTATTAATCTCTGCACCAACTTTTTAAAATAAAAAAAAAATGAATGAATGCATAATTAATTTCATTTTATTTTTTATTTTTTTATTTTTTATTTCTTTTGTTTCCTTTGTCTCATCACAACAACGGTGTGGAAGTGGGGGGTGGGGCGGAGAGAAAATAAATAACGATGGAGACCTGTTTGACATAAAAGGTTTACTGTTGTAAGGGATTTTAGAGTGAAGCCTGCAAACAAACAAACAAAATTTCATTGTATTTTGTTTTCAAGTGTCTGTGTGTCTGTATGCGATGTTGATGGTAGGAGTAGTTGTAGTAGACGTTACTGATAAAACCGACCTGTAATTTTTTATAATTTCCTCCTAACAGTAAATATTACTTTAAAATAAAAGAAAAAAAACATAAATAATAAACATTGCTGGCGGCGGTGGAGATGGCGGCGCTGGTGACGCTGTTATTACCCCCTATTTTTGTCGAATCTTTTATACACCCTTCCACGAAAACAGTTCCAGTTCCCATCACTTCCTCACTCTCTGATGAAGGACAAACGTTTGAAACGTAAGATCTTTCACTCCTCTCAACAACTGAGTTTATCGAACTTCATGAAACTTCCAATAATTACTCGTGGTGGTGGTGGTGGTGGTGGTGGTGGCTGTGGCAGGGGTTGTCATCCCAATCAATATATTACGTTTTACACACACACACACACACACTCAAAGTACGAAAGGAAGGCTAAATAAAATAAAACTCTGTGTAGCAAATATTGTATTAAAATAGTAATTAACAGCGGTGGTAGTATTGGGGCAGTCGTAGAATATTATTTTCATGATTAAACAACCTCCATTCCGAACATCCCCTTCAAAATTCCCCACAGCAGGTTGAAGTATAGCAACAGAAATTATTAGTTGATGATGATGACGATGATGATTGTTAAAGAAATTAACTTTAACGAGTGGCTAAAATTCCTTATTTTGCGGCTTTCCATTTCAGATGGCAAAAACCTCACAGATCCCTTGCATGAGACGCAAGTACTACTAATACTACAAGAGACTTTTCTTTGGGAAAAAGCATGATCCCTATTCAGGGAAGCGTGAAACTGATAGACTGCTGTTTAGTCTATTACTAGCACCTCTTCCTGTTCCACCAGAAGAAATCTTGAATTGGTGGTAAACATTTTTTTTTAATGATATTATTCTGTTTAATACGTCTACACCATTTAATGATTTAGACGATGTTGCCTTTGATACATTTAGTTTTTTTCTCTGAACATTCTGAGAATAAATCCCCGCTGGAGCTACTTTTTCTGGGCCAAATAAACTCGAGTGCCGGGGTCCACTTGGTCAACTGTTCCCTTCCTGAAAATATGTGACTTCAAGCCTATGCTAGAAATCAATAATCATCCGACGCCTCTATGGCAATAATAAAAATAATAATGATAATAATAATAATTATTATTATTATTATTATTATTATTATTATTGAGTGAGAAAGCAGTGCATGCCATCAAAGCCCAGTATACCCATCGTGACTACCCGTCTGATAAGGGTACACCAGACACATGCACCACAACCATGTGTGCGCGACATGGTGATCTCATGAGCATTGGAATGGACGTAATCGACTCGGCCCTCTACTCCAAAATTTCAAGCCTTGTACCTACAGTAAAAAGAATTGTTGTTGCTGTTGTTGTTGTGGTTGTTTTTATTGTTGTTAAGGTGGTGTATTTCCAAACTATAGAAAACTGGACAACATGGTTTGCCATATTTAAGTCCTGAATTCAAATGTTTTGGTTTGCTTTTCATTATTGACTTTGCTTTTCATTATTCCCGGGTCAGTAAAATAAATGCCAGTCACGTGTAGCAATGAACCAATATTAAAAACAATTCTAATAATCAACAGAACTCGTATATACATCAGGATTCAGCTATATTCAATAGAATTAATTCAGATGAGCAGAGGGCAGTGGTTGTGCTGGATCAGGAAACTTTAGATAGGACCTCCTATGTTCTAATTCTATCATGGTTAGCTTTACCTTTCACTTTTTTAAGTCGACAAAAAATAGGTACCAGAATATATTTGCTGCCAGTTCAGAAATTCTCATCATTGACTTTGCCTTTCATCCGTTAGGGATCGACAGAACCATTGTATCAGTCAAAAAACAGCGGTTAGTCTCTCCCTCTCTTCAACAAATACTCAGACTTGTGCCTATATCAGAAATTATTATTATTATTATTATTATTATTATTATTATGAATGCTGTTGAAGTGTGCTGAAGTTTTCGGGATTTTCTCGAAAAACTAGATATTTATTTAAAGTAATTTTTTTTTTCATTTTATAAACAAGTGACTTCGAAATGTTTGGACTTCTAGAAAACACTTTAACATAATACGGCCTTCTATGAAAACGGGAAGAGGTGCGTGTAACATTTTTCAAACCATGAACACATTATTTTAAGAAAAGAGAATATGTTTAACATTCAAAGGCAGAAAACACACTTTAACAAATGAAAAAAATAAGGAAATTTCTAATAACGTTAATAGCGGTATCAATAATTTTGCTAACGTTGCTAATCACAGTAAGGTACCGATACAGGTCGACCTCTTGAAGAAGAAAAAATAAAACAGATGTGTTACAAAGGACAGTGCTTCCTTGCCTACAAAATAAGACGAAAAGAACGGCAAGAGCGTACCCCTAAGTAGCGTATCCCTACTTTTCCAAAAATGAGGTTTTCATATACCTATTTCTTTACTACCCACAAGAGGCTACACACAGAGGAGACAAACAAGGACAGACAAACGGATTAAGTCGATTATATCAACCCCAGTGCGTAACTGGTACTTAATTTATCGACCCCGAAAGGATGAAAGGCAAAGTCGACCTCGGCGGAATTTGAACTCAGAACGTAGCGGCAGACGAAATACCGCTAAGCATTTCGCCGTGTGCTAACGATTCTGCCAGCTCGCCACCTTCATATGCATGTATACACACACACGAAAGAACGTTATCCTCGCATGAGGAATCACCTAAGCTGTTTAAAGGGGGATTGAAGAAGGGTATATGGCAATTGAGGGGTGAATATGAGGTCAGATTTTGTAGAACATTGACATAAACACTTACTGCTGGCGAAAATTCAGTCGGAACCACATCTAAATCTATCCAGATGGCATGGCTGGATTCAAGCCTTGTCCAACACAGAATGTCCATGGATATTTTCAGAAGTTCTAGCTTCCTACTTGAATCATGGCTAAAGCCAAGCCAAATGGCGGTTTCTCATCCGCACCTGAATAGATTGCCTTCATTCGTTATCATTTCCGTTTTATACGTTTTTATTTTGCTTATTTATTCCTCTATTTCTGCTTTGTCCAGATTTTAATGTCTTTAGACACTGCGTAATAAATTTGTACCTCACAGTTAATTTTTATATAAGTGTGTACTCACTAAATATCTTGTAGCCACCTTTCTTTGTAACATGTTCTACTGTTGAATGGGCCGCCGTGGCAAATAAACTATTATTATTATTATTATTATTATTATTATTATTATTATTATTATAACCGATTGTGCGCTGGCACAATGTTGGAAGAAGGACTTGGCCGTATTTCTTCAGCTCCTTTCTGAATTCAAATCTCGCCGGGATGAACTTTACCATTCAACTTTTCAGAGTTCAATGAAATGAATTTCCCATCAAGTCCTGGGGTCGGTGGTATTGACTCCCATTTTTCTCTCGAAATTGCTGGCGTTGTGTCTAAATTAGAAACCACCGCTTACCAGAAAATAATTTCAACTGGTTAAACAGGAATACCTGGAGGAATTTATTGCTAGACACAAAAAAAGGCTTGCAAAAGGCGGAAAACTAACTCTCAAAACAAGAGCAGAACTAATACCACAACCTGTCTCTGATGTTTTACTATTTTACACACACACACATACACACATACACACACACATACATACATACATACATACATACATACATACACACACACACATACATATACATACATACACACATACATACACACATACATACATACACACATACATACATACACACATACATACATACATACATACACACATACATACACACATACATACACACATACATACATACACACATACATACATACATACATACATACATACATACACTCATGCATATAGAAAATGCGTAATCACAAACAATATACGTAACAGAAAAACATTGATATTTCTTAGAGAGGTAACACAGATATTTGGAGGGAAGGAAAGTTGTGGTGTTCATGCCGCTTCCAAATACTTTGAGTGTAAGTGAAAAAAACTCAAAATATTACTGTATTTCAATATCTTACAACATTAATAATAATAACAATAATAATAATAATAATAATAATCTTTTCTACTAAAGGCACAAGGCCTGGATTTTATAGTGGGGGGCAGTCAATCACATTGACCCCAGTGTTTCAATGGTACTTAATTTATCGACCCCATATAGGTGAAAGGCAAAGTCGACCTCGGCGGAATTTGAACTCAGAACATAAAGACAGACGAAATAACGCTAAGCATAATAATAATAATACTAATAATAATAATAATAATTCCTTATAGGCACAAAACACGAGACGTTTTGTGGGGAAATGGTCGGTTACATCAACTCAGACCAGATTACATCAACTCAGACCAGAACTTGAGTGATTCTTTATCGACCATGAAAGGATGAAGCGCAAAGTTGACTTTGCTGAGAGTCGAACTCAGAAGGTAAATAACAATTGCATTTAACAGAGGCAAAAGATCATAAATCTAAAGAATGAAAAACAAAGCCGATCTCGGTAGGATTTGAACTCAGAATGTAAAAACTGAAAATACTGCGAAGTACTTTGCATTTATGCCTTTAATATATTTTTTCCCCTAATAATAGCGGTAATGTTATCTAAATTATATTGGAAGAAAATTACTAACGATACGATAAAGGAAAACATCGATCGTGAAATGGCATCACTGATGATGCAAACCGAGCTGGTATTAGCTACAGAGAGGAGGCCCTTAAGGTAAGTTTTTGTTTGTAGACGTAAAAATCCTTAACCCATTAAGTCCCAGAATTTTTAAATTTCTGAACTTTTAAATTTTTACAGATGATTGAAAATAGGTTAAAATGAAAAAAAAATTAATTATTAAAACTCCTTTACTTCAAGTAGAAATAGAAATACTCGGTGTCCTATAAATAGGACACTGAGACAATGTGATATAGCTTATTTAAGGTTCTCATTTAGTGTCCTATTTAAAGGACAGTGGGACTGAATACAATATTTGGTGCATTAACCAAATACAATATTTGGTGTATACAATATCTGGTGTATAAAATTTACACTCCCTATTCCCGATACCCACTAGATCAGACCTGCAAAATGTTGGGTAGATACAGAACCTTCAAGAAATGGTTAGTTTTGTACTTAGGTCTTCACTTAACCAATTTATGTTTCAAGATTTAAATGCAGGTTCCCTCTGGGTTAAAAACTTGAAACGCCCGGTTTCGGCGCTAAAAGTTTGTTGACAGAATAGCTTTAAGGAAAGATTTTTTAAAAACCATTTTTATGCTAGCGTAGTTCTGCAGCCCTGATCAGTATTGTAAGTAGTTATAGTCATTCTAAAATTATTTAGGAAAATTTAAGCTAAGAACATCATTCCCCTCTTAAATTGTTAAAATAGGAGGAGCAATATTGAACTAACTAAACTGCTATATTGAGCAAGTTGGACGAATATGCCGAAGATTGTTGGTCTAAGATTTTCTTGGTATTTAAATGGGTCAAACTATAAGAAAAGGCATGAATGATGGGCTTTACACATTTATTTGTGCATCGCAGACTTACAGCTGTTTCTGATGTGCGTTCAGAATTCCGTTTTCTTAATCGGTCGACTTGATCGATAGAAAACATGAACGACCTTTACAAATACTATCGTCTTCGGGGTTCGCATTGCAAATGCCAAAGTAAACAAAAATAATATTAAAGGTATGAAAAGGGGAGCGAAGATTATATAATCGGTCATCTCTGACCCCTGTTCCTGGGAGGGTTGTCGGAGTAGAGTCTTTAGACACCTCCATCATAGGGTCCTGTCAGGTGCAACCATCATTACACTTTCCAGTTCCAATTGGATGCCCGACCAACCGAGACTGGATATTGTGTCTTACTTCAAAGGTTACAATTTGCAAAATGCTTCATCTGAAGAATGGTTTAGCTGGGTACAGAATCACCAAATAGTGCGTACGCGCGCATTCATATATATATATATATATATATATATATATATATATAGTTAATCCAAACAAGAAAGCACAAAAAAGAACACAACAACGCGAGGACGTGGAACAAATATAGTATTATTGGACGCTCAGGAAGGAAGGGAAGAAGGAGGGTTTAACGTTTCGAGCAGAGCTCTTCGTCGGAAACATAGGAGAAGGAAAGATCCAGAGAAGGGAAGACAGAGGAAAAAAATCGCCAACGGTACACACGAGGTCACATTTTATACATATATATATATATATATATATATATATATATATATATATATATATGAACCTTTGCTGTGCAATTTTAGTTCATCTAAGCGAGATGTTTAATCAGCCAGACTAGTATTTGGTGCTCATGTATGCGTGTCCATGAACAGTTTGCAAGTCTCTGAAACGGAGCTAGGAAAGGTCTGGGAACCTACAAACGTTAGAAAGAATATTTAAGCAACAGCTTATATAAAAACTTTTTAGAATATATTTTGCATTGCAGCACCTGCTTCCCTTTCAAATTCTATTGTCTTGGAGAATCAGACATGAATGATACGATGGTTTTAATACAAGATACAAAATCATGTTTTGTTTTTTTGTTTTATTTAGAAAGTTTGGTTGCTATCAATTATTTAGATCCAGGTTAGTATTGCTTGACCAGACTAGGGTCAAAAGCCTCCTAGCAGTGACCATTTTGCCTTTATGTTGGGCATACAGGTTTAACTTCAGGCCACACTGTCCTACATCTTTTTTAACAAAAAAAGAAAAGTTGAGAGAAAATGGATCTTATTTCTAACAGATCGAACGAACACGTAGAGAGTTCCTTTAGTCCACCCCTTTCGTGCTAGAGTCGGGGTGCTTGTTTTGTAAGAATTTTCCTGCTGTATTTAGCTGTGCTTGGAATATGGAAATATCTAATCCCAACACTTTTGGGAAGAGATTAAGGACTCCATTTAAGGAGCCGATTTCAGTTTTTGCGTTAACACTTTTCCCATGGAAAACTTGCACAGCCTCCCTCAATATGTTAGTGTAGGATTTAGGATTTGTTTTAGCTTGGTAAATGATACTGTGAGGTCAGCCCTGAGACTGTTAACCCCTTTAGCATTTAAGCCGGCCATATCCAGCCAAAGTATTCTACCCGTTTTATCTTTAAACTGGTCAGATCTGGCCTTTTACACTTCCCCAACAGTGTCATTTTAAAAATAAACAATCACGTCATCAAAATCTCAAAGCTATGAAATAATGAATGATTAATTCAAAATGACATGAATACTCAAGCGTTTCATTTGACAGAGCAATCTGAACGCTAATGGGTTGAGGGTTGAGGGTTTATCAAATGACCCAGGATCAAGATGTGTGCAGGAAATGTGTTGTATTTACAGACCCAGCCAACCCAGACAGATTAATGAGAGTACAAAAAATAAAATAAAAAGGATGTTGATATGAAGGAAGATGACAACGGATATGATGGTGAGGGTGATAAAAACAACGATGATGATGATGATGGTGATGATGATGACGAGATGATGGTGAGGATGATCATAATGGTGTTGGACTAACTTCTTGAATGCTTAAATGATGTTTATAATGATTGTTGTTAATGTTAATATTTCTACTTTTAATGTTTAGATGATGGTAGAGATGAATGTGCTGGTTATAGTGGTGGTGGTGGTGGTGGTGGTGGTATTATTAATGGTGGCAGTGGTAGTTGTGATGATAGTTTTAATGCTCTGGTGGTAATAATAGTAGCTATACTGATGATGGTTGTTTGCGGTGATGGTTGGATGAGGCTAATGGTAGTGGTCGTCGTAGAACCGGTGCTGGTGCTGAAGCTAATTGTAGTGGGAGGGTGTAGGAGTGGTAGTGAGGGTGTTGATGATGATGATGCTGTTGATGTTAATGGTGAAGAGGATATTGTTGCTGTTGAAGCAGTTTCGTTGATGGTGGTGGTAGTAGTAGTGGTGGTGATATACTATTGTTATTGATGGTGATGTTGACATTGTTTTGATGTTTGTTGGTTGTATTAATTTTGTTGTTGTTTATTGATGTGTTGCTGATTTTGTGATGATGATGATGCTGCGCTGTTGATAATGGTGCCTTGACGTCATGTTGCTGATGTGTTGATGTTGTGTGAAGATTATGTCGGTGTTGATGTTGTTGTTGCTGTTGTGTAGATGGTGAGTTGATGGCAGTGTGATAAGATGACCTATGACAACAAGTAACCTGTATTGTCCATAGTAATAATAGTTAAACTAGATCACAGATTCGCTGAGAGCATTTTCAATAGGAGATTAATGTGACTCCCCCATAAAATTCTCATGGGTGAGCTGTACACATTAGTGACCCAATAAAAGTATTATGTGATCCTGTACATTAATTAAATCAACTGAAACAAAAATTACAGACTACATACAAATATAGACAACCAAATTAAGAAACACTTACAAAACTGGTGTTTCTAACAACACTTGAAAAAAGGGGTCTCGAATAACATGGTAGCCCTCTAAAATGTAGTGTCTAATAGACTAAAATTCAGCATCTAACAACACTTCAAAACATGGCATTAAATAGGGTTCTTATCCATCTAAAATGGAGTGCCTAAAATAATAAAATCCTGTATAAAGCATCTCTTTAAAATGGTGCATGGAACAACATGGTGCAATAAAGGGGCAGCATAAAAACAGTATGGTGCCACTCCAAACAAGAGTGTCAATGCTGCCTCACAGTAAACAGGAATGTCAAATTATGTGACATTTTGATTTGGTGCCAATTAATACAATAACATGATCGAAAACAGAATAACAGATAAGACCGTAAATCTCTAAAATGAAGGATCAAACAACATTGTAACTCTCTAAAATGAAGTACCAGATAGTGCTATAACATGGAAAACAAAATTAACAGCAATGGAAAACTCTAAAGCCTTTTACTAAAATAGCCTTATAAGCGTCTTGTAAAAGAGTAGCAGACAACGTTGTGAAGCCCTGCATGCTATAGCGTGTAACAATATTCTTGTAGATTGTAATTCATAGAACGGTAACAGAACGTGAACACTGAGAGCATCTTGGGAGAGACGCAGTCATGCAAGACGGATGTTATTTTATATGGTGGAGCCAGGGACAACAACTTCACAGAAGAGCGAATTGGAATATTGCTCACTATGTTAAGATGGAGGATAGTGTGTCGTTTATATACAGATGTGTTTATTAAGACTAATTGAGTATTTATTAATACTACAACACTGTACAACTGAAGCTTTAATAATATTGTTTGATATCTTAAATGGAGTGTATACTGACATTCGTTAACACTTTTAGTGGAGTGCCTACACTATACAACTAGATAACTCACAACATCAATAAATTTATATTCATATATAAGGGGAGAATTCACAAAAAAAAAACAAAAGACAAAGTCAGGTGGTGTAGACAACTAACAGATGTATTAGTTTAACGCTCGGGAAGTGAAAAAGTCTTGAACGTCTCAAGCCTACGCTCTTCCACAGAAAGAAACAAGGAGAGAAACAAGGAGAGAAAATAATGTGTGGTGGCTAGCGATCTATCATGGTGAATATATATATATATATATCAAAACAGCTTGATTCACACTCCTAGGTACTCCAGTGGCTGAATACTAGCCACACATTTGAAACTCAGAGTACCAACGAGTCTGAATCAAACTGTTTTGACCGACACATGTAACTCCCAATAAATGTGCTGAGTGCCCTGCTTTCATTTTGTCTACTCATATATATACATACATACATACATACATATATATATTATATATATATATATATATATATATATATACATTAGTATATATGTATGTATATATATATACATTAGTATATATGTATGTATATATATATACATTAGTATATATGTATATATATATATATACATTAGTATATATGTATATATATACATTAGTGTATATGTATTTATTTATATATATACATTAGTGTATATGTATTTATTTATATATATACATTAGTATATATGTATATATATATATATATATATTATATATATATATATATTATATATATATATATATACATTAGTGTATATGTATTTATTTATATATATACATTAGTGTATATGTATTTATTTATATATATACATTAGTGTATATGTATTTATTTATATATATACATTAGTGTATATGTACTTATTTATACATATACATTAGTGTATATATATACATTAGAGTATATATATACTTATTTATATATATTAGTTTATATAAATATATATATTTACATTAGCGCATGTTTGTGTGTGTATATATAATGTCAAACAAGAATTTGATTGACAGTGGCTTCAAAGTTTTGGCCAGTTAAGCCATCATCAGATTGCAATGCACTGAAGTTGATCTAGGCTTCATCATTCAATATACATACATATATATATATATATATATATATATAAACACCTACACACACATGCACACAATGTGAAGCTTCCAATCACATGTGTCAGTATATAATCGCAATGTAAAATGAAATTATCTCCAATGGGCAAATCCCTAAAAGTAAATCTATAAACACAACAACACTTTATATGTATAAAGTCTAGCAACCAAAAGTTATTTAAGACTGTTAAATAATTCAGAATGAAGTTCTGAGTCAGGCTGTGCAACACTTGAAATGGAGTGTTAAATCCTACCCTTTAAAGACTAAAGAATTGTCTCACAATTTCATTTGCTTCATAAAACTGTTGAACAATTAAAATGGAGTGCTGGATTACACTGCTTTGACACTGCAGAGTCGATCACTACTTTTCTAAACACTTTAAAAAGGTGCACTTACAGCACTAAATTATTAGACATATTTAACAACAGCACTGTTAAACAACCTAAATATATTTCTTTATTGCCCACAAGGAACTAAACACAGAGAGGACAAACAAGGTCAGACAAAGGGACTGAGTCGATTATATCGACCCCAGTGCGAAACTGGTACTTAATTTATCGACCCCGAAAGGATGAAAGGTAAAGTCGACCTCGGTAGAATTTGAACTCAGAACGTAACGACCGACGAAATACTGCTAAGCATTTCACCCGGCACGCTAACGAGTCTGCCAGCTCGCCACCTTAACTAAATAGTCTAATGACACTTTGCTTTCACACATTAAACACAAAATAGCAAAACACCAAATTGACACTATTATCACAAGAGTGATGTTCATTCTTAAATAAACCACAATATTTCAAATCTTCAAAGGGAATGAGAAATACTACATTTTTAATGCTGCAAAAAGTTTAGTCTAGTGAGATGAATTTCATTCGAATTTAATTTAATTTAATTAAATCAATTTAATGCAGTAAATTGGAATTAAAAGAATGTTGTTGAATGCTTTAAATGGAGTGTTGAGCTACATTTTTAAACACCTGCAATGGAGTGTTAAATAATATTTGAGAAGGTCTTTCAATAACTTTGACAACAAAGTATATCTCAATAACTGTGATAACATTAAAAGAGATGAACAAAGAGATGTACAAAAGGCTCCTAAAATTGAGTTGTTTTTTTTACCCCCAAAAACTGTGACAATTCAAAACAGAAAAACCAAAGGTCAAACCACATTTGACTCTGTCATCAAATCAAATAACTTTACTACCTCAGCACTAAAAGACTTGCAGACAGTGAAAATAAATCTCTCTCACACACACACACACACACACACAATGTATTTATCACCCAGAGATCCACACAAGCTACAACCGAAAATCTGAAGCAAACTACACACAACATGTTAACACTTGCATCTTATAAAACAGATGTGGAGTGGAAATAATTTCCCCATTTCATCGACACCACATGGATTGCGGTGCCGATAAAATTATCTTGATGATGAAAGAATTATCTAAATGGCTGGTGTTGATAGAATTATCTGGATGGTTGGTGGTGCTAGAACTATCAGCATAATGGTGTGAAAGTTGAGAATATTTTTATGTCAGCACATCATGATGAAAATAAAGCTTTGCAACTGTTTTGTCTCAACACAGGGAATTACCGAAACAGTTGCCAGGTTTTCTGTGATTCCAAAGTTTACAGCAATGAAGAATTCTCAGTTTGGTAGAGTGAGCCATTAGGAATTAAGTTCAAGTGACAATTTGAAACCCCAAGAATTTTCTGCAATCAATCTTTTTATCTTTTATTTCTTTCGTAGACTGTGGCCCATGCTGGGGCACCGTTTTGAATTTTTGTTGAATGAATCGACCCCAGTACTTATGATTTTTAGGGGCCTGACACATTGTATCAGTCCCTTTTGCCAAACTGCTAAGTTGTGGGAACAGTGACACATCACCACCAGTTGTCAAGTGGTAGAGGAGGACAGACACCCACATGTGTGTGTGTATGTATGTGTGTATATATATATATATATATATACATACATTCCAAGGGGCTTCTTTCAGTTTCCACAACCAAATTCACTCACAAGGTTTTGGTCAGCTGAACCCAAGGCTATAGCAGAAAACACTTTCCCTAGATGCCATACAGTGAGACTGAACCTGGAACTATGTGGTTGGGAAGCAAACCTCTTACTGCACAACCACATATCTGCCTGTTGTTGTTGTTGCTTCTGTAGTCAACTCAGTTATGGTCACATTTGTTGTTCCTTGAAATTCTTCAATTATCCCATCATGTTCCATTTTATTGTTCCTGCTGTTACCGTTGCTTTCTCTCTCTCTCGTCCTTCTCAGTTATTACAGTTGTTACCTGAGGCTTCTTTCCTTTTCTCTTTTCTTTTACCTTTTGATTTCTTTCTTCTGAAACTATTTGGCCAATATTTTATTGTGTGGCACCTAATTGTCCAGTTTTATATTCCTCTGTACAGTATTATTTATTATGATGTGGAAAACATGACGGTATATTTAGTTTGTATTTCTATTTTTACTAACATGTCCTATGTCTCACAGGAAGCACCAACCAATCGTGGCCGTAGTCAGCCTCGCCTGGCACCTGTAGCACGTCAAAAGCACCCACTATACTCACGGCGTGTTTGGCATTAGGAAGGGCATCCAGCTGTAGAAACACTGCCAGATCAGACTGGAGCCTGGTGCAGCCTTCTGGCTTCCCAGACCCCAGTCGAACTGTCCAACCCATGCTAGCATGGAAAACGGACTTTAAACGATGATGATGATGAAAATGTCATCATACCTTCACTGAACATGTGGAGGTACATTCTCTTTCTGTTCTCCCTTTTTGCTGTCATCTTCCCAGTTTCACTGGAATATTAAAATGACAGTGAAGAAACTACGGGCTTCTACTGAAGATAACCTGGTGCAGGTTCACCTTCTGTCCTTCCTCTTTTACAGACTGGAATATATTGCCAAAGATCAAATGGTTGTAATGTGTCTTTACCAAAGAACACACAGCAGATTCACCTTCTGGTCGTTCCTCTTGCTGACATCTTCCACGTTTCACAGATGTTAATTGAGATTTCTTACTTTGTTAAAGGAAGAAAATGCTGTGAAGTCACTCATTTCCAGGATCCTGATGTTATTTTGGTCCTGAAGGAAAGAAATTTACTTCTTACTCACAAGGTCCAGTGTTCAAGTCTACTGTACAGCACCTTGGACAAGTGTCTTTATCAGGTCTTGTAAGTGAATTTGAACTGACAGGAACTGTTATGGAAGCACATTGGATGGACTGTTGTCTGTGATTTGAAGACCCACTTTATTACTCACTGAGTCACACTCTGATTCTATCTGAGGATACACAGTATCTGTGGAATATTCAGCCACATTCCTATTCTTGAAACCAGAAGAAAAATAGTCACCATTTCATGGTGCAAAGTCAGATAATAAATATATAACAGGAATAATAATAATAATAATAATAATAATGATTCTTTCTACTGGAAGCACAAGGCCTCAAATTTGGAAGAAGGGATTAAGTCAATTACATCGACCCCAGTGTGTAACTGGTATTTATCTGATTAACCCCAAAAGTCAACCTTGGCAGAAATAATAATTCTTTCTACCATAGGTATAAGACCTGAAATTTGAGGGGATGGGGTAGTCAATTTCATCAACTCCAGTACTCAACTGGCACTTAATTTATTGACCCTGAAAGGATGAAAGGCAAAGTTAACCTCAGTGGAATTTGAACTCAGAACATAGCATCAGGCAAAATACTGTTAAGCATGCTAACAATAATAATAATAATAATAATCATTTCTACTATAGACACAAGACCTGAAATTTGGGTGGGGAGCTAGTTGATTCCATTAACTGATGCTTATTTTATCGAACCCCAGAAAGAGGAAAGGCAAAGTTGAACTTGGCAGAATTTGAACTCGGAATGTAACAACAGGCGAAATACTACTAAGCATTTCATCCAGCGTGATAATAATAATTTATGCATTCAACATGAGGAGGCCATAGACATTACAATGAGGAACATATGTTTTTTGAACTGACTCCCAAAAATATTACTGGTACTTACTCGGTCATCCCTAGATGGTTGAAATACTCATTTAGCACTCCACTACAGAATTTCATCCTATAATACTGAGGGGTGATATTATCTCTGCCCCTCTGGAACTCCTACCATTTAGTCAATCGCTCTAGTATATCTATTTCTTTACAACCCACAAGCGGCTAAACACAAAGAGGACAAACAGATTAAGTCGATTATATCGACCCCAGTGCGTAACTGGTACTTAATTTATCGACCCCGAAAGGATGAAAGGCAAAGTCGACCTCGGCGGAATTTGAACTCAGAACATAACGGCAGACGAAATACAGCTATGCATTTCGCCCGGCGTGCTAACAGTTCTGCCAGCTCGACACCTTTATATCTACCACATGACCTGCCTCGGTAATAATAATATTGGTTTCAAATTTTGGCACAAGACCAGCAAGGTCAAGGGAGGGCTAAGTCAGTTACATCAACCCCAGTGTTCAACTGATCCTTATTTTATCAACCCCGAAAAGATGAAAGGTAAAGTCAACCTCAATGGAATTTGAACTCAGAACGTAAAGACAGACGAAATGCTTTTGAGGATTTTGACTCCTGCAGTAATGCTTCTGTCATCTTGCCACCTTACACCAAATTAACAATTCTTTCTAATTTTGGCACACAAGGTCAGCAGTTTTGAAGAGAGAGAGTATTAGTTGTTTACATTGACTGCCCCTCCCCAACAGTGCCTTTGGGCAAAATCAAACCCAGGCAGAATTTCAACAGAATACATAAAGAGCTGGAACAACTGCTGCCAAGCAGTTTGTTTGATGCATACATATTCTTTTTCTGAGAAGATGCTTTATGAGAAAAACCATGAAGTAATACCATCATTCATACTTCAGTGGTGAGTGTTTCACAAACACTTTTGCCTTTAATAAGAATTTCTCTTGCGTTTGAATGTACACAAACGTGTTAAACATCAATGTACTATCATACAGACCTTATATTTCAATCAACACTGCCTTTATATATATATATATTATATATATATATATATATATATATATATATATGCTTTAATTTTGATTCAATTCAATCCTTGGTCTGTCACTGTGGTGCAGCAATACTTTCAAAGAAATCGCCAGTTGTTAAGTCTGGTACTTGGCCTATTGGTCTCTTTCATCAAACTGTTAAGTTATGGGAGATGTCAACAAACCAACACTGGTGGTCAAACTGTTGGGAGGGAACACATAGATGCTTACATATAAACACACACACACACACACACACACATATATATATATATATATAATATATATATAAACACACAACAGGCTTCTACACATTTTCTCTCAACCAAGTCCACTTACAAGGCATTGGTTGACCCTGGGCTATATAACAGAAGACACTTTGCCATGGGAGAAAATTACTCTTGGTGGTTACTTAGTTTCTGCTTTTGGTTCCATACTGGTTTACCAATTTCAAACTATTGCAGTGTGGAACATGAGTCATCCAAGAGTTTGTCAGTAAAACATCTGACGTGCAGATCTGTCTCTTCTGTCTTATTTCTTGGCTTCTCTTTTTCAATTGTAAATCCAGACTTGAACTTCTGCGATCTATAAAACAGATGATAGATATTCCATAGCTGCAATCTGGAGTATGATGGTGAACTGTATCTCCATAGTTTCCTCACTCATTCAAGTCCAAGGAAGGCATAAGACAGGTAGGAGCAGTTGTGATGCTCTGCTCACCTGGATGGCTTCCGTTCAAGTATTATTGGTCTTTGGGTGGTGGAGTTTTCATCTTGCTATACTAGAGTTCTGTTATTATCAACATAATGGTTCATAAAAAAAAAAGCACAGTGTTAAGAAAGAACTGAGCACAGAATGTGGTCATATACAATAGCGAGTGAGGTTACAATGTAATACATATATATATATATATATATATATATATATACACATATATTAATTATTTGAGGGAATATTATTCCTAACTTACAGGGAAAAATTCAATTTAGAAATACTAAATCAAATTTCACAAAATATAATATATATAAAAATTAGAAAAAAACCACCTTTTATCAATTCAAAATGAACAATTAAATTGCACCATCTGGAAAATTACATATCCTTTCTAGATGGTATAGGAATATCCTTCAAAGATGAATTCCAAAAGAGTGGATCTATTTTACCTCTATATATACATATATATATTTATATAAGCCTCTTACTAGTGAAACATTGTAAAAATTGAAACCCCTTAATTTTTCTGGCAGAGTTAAGTGCTCTTTAAACAACACTTAATATATACAATACGCTACTTAAGTTTCATGGCTAAGTAGCTATCATCTCTCCACCTAAATTGCAACACTAAATTTAGAATGCTGAAACATCTAATCATTTATGAAACTTGAAGAGTAACATTGTACATCTTAAGTGTTGCATGAAGATTACACTTACCTTTCTCTTACTTTCTATCATATATATATATATATAAAACTTAAAAATTAGATGAAACTTAGATATGTTTCGACCAAAGATTGGTCCAGGCCATGTCTAGCTTAATAGCACCACCTGATAGGATTATCTAAATCCTTTTTAAGTTAAGTTTTATGGTATTATGGTCCATTCAAGTAGTGAGTTCTTGGTGAGTGAGTTGAATCCAGGTATGGGTAGCTTGTCTGGTATTCCTGGAAGAAATTTGTTCAGATTCCATTTAAAGGTGATGGGATCCTTTTCCTCTTTGATCAGTTTTATATATATATATAAATACACGTGTAAAATATATAATGTATACAATTATCTATATATCCATATAAATACATTTATACATAAATATTCCTATACAAACATGTCTCTCTCTATATATATATTTCTATATATACATGTTCCTTATGATGTGTGTATGCATATATATATATATATAATGTACCTACACACAAACGTTCAATTTTCCATGTTTCTATGAGCTGGACGGAGTTTATTGAGGCATATTTTCTACAACCAAATGCCCTTCTTGTCACTGACTCTCACCTGATTCCAAGCAAAGTACCAGTTCCCATTCAGACATATTTTCATGGAATATTGAAAATTAATGTCACAGCCCTAATGACTGTGACCTTCATTTACAGCTATCGTATGGTCTATACAAGGAGACACAAATATACATTGTATATATGTACATAGGTATTATGTATATATATATATATATATATACACAAACACACACACACTATATATATATATATATATATATATATATATATATATATATATATATACATATATATATAAAACAGGAGCACTCTGTCAGTTACGATGACGAGGGTTCTAGCTGATACAATCAACAGAACAGCTTGCTCATGAAATTAATGTGCAAGTGGCTGAGCACTCCACAGACACATGTACCCTTAACGTAGTTCTTGGGGAGATTCACCGTGACACAGTGTGACAAAGCTGGCCCTTTGAAATACAGGTACTACTCACTTTTGCCAGCTGAGTGGACTGGAGCAACGTGAAATAAAGTGTCTTGCTCAAGGACACAATACACCACCAGGAATCGAACTCACAATTTTATGATGATGAGCCGGATGCCCTAACCACAAAGCCACGAACCCTCCCTATATATATATATATATATTGATCTTGTTACATCAAAATAGAATCATTATATATATATATGATTCTATTTTGACATACCAAGATCAATAACTAGTTGTGGAGCTTTATACTTATAATGCACAATATTCCTAAGCTCTGGTGGTGAGATGGTTTGAATTCACATGACTTCAGCTCCAAACACTTATATGAAATGGAAGATAAGTACAGACTGTAATATTAAATAATAAATGAATGAGTTTAAAACAGGAGTTACATTCATGAGCTTACCACTATTTCAGCTACAAGGAACTGTGCAGCCAGGGTGCCAGTATGACATCTTACAGCTTCATCAGAGCCTTATCATGAAGTATCATCAAAATTATCATCTTAGTTTTAACATCTAAGTTTCCATGCTTGCATGGGTCAGATTGAGTTCTTTCAGACAGATTTTCTATGGGTGCATACCCTTCCCGGTGCCAACCCTCACCTGCTTCCAAACAGGGTTTTAATGTTCCTATGGTGAGATATGTTCTCATGGAAGATTGGAAATGAATGACACCAATTATAATATGTCAAAATTCAACACATTCACACGCACAAACACAAAACAGAACACACACACACATGTGCACATGCATTGACTCCAAATATTTGCATGTATACACACATACATGCACAAATATCCTGTCGATGTTGTTGAAATTCCAATGAGAGAACCAAGTCTAGGTTAAAAAACAAGATCTTTTTCCATTGGCAAAAACAAAAAAAAAACTGGAAATAAAATTAATTACATACATACATACATCCGACAGGCTTCTTTCAGTTTCTGTCCCCCAAATCCGACATGATTTTGGTTAGGCAGGAGCTACATGAAAAGAAACAGAGCCTGAAACCATGTGGTTGAAAACCAAACTTTTTAATTCCATAGCCATGCCTGCACCTTTATTACCGTATTTGTATTTTGGGACTGAGACTCACAAATGCATGTAGACAAACACACACACACATTCTTTCACATTCCATTTTACATGCTAGCATAGGTGGTTTCCACAAATTTGGACAATTAAATATGATTAAGAATCTGCTTTTTAGGTGTTTCTTTGACATGTCTAAATGGTTATTTATGAAGATATGATAAAACATGTTATCTCAACACTGAAATACAGTCGTGTCCGTGTGACACTACAACTTTTTGTAACAAAATATTCCAATCTGACCTTCATTGATACAAGGTCACAATGATTTAAGGGTCACTCAAGTTCACTCCTTACCTGATACCTATTTTAGCAATCTTCACGTTTAACTGATGACAACAGGATTTGAACATGGAGTTTAAAGAAAGGGAATTGGTATTAATGGCAATAATAATTCTAATTTTAACACAAGGCCAGCAACGTTTTGAAGAGATAGGGGAGTTGATTACATCTTATCAACACCAAAAGACTGAATGTCTAAGTTGATCTTGGCAGAACTTGAACTCAGAACGTGAAGAGCTCGAATGATAGCAACAATAACAATTTCTTATAATCAGCACAAATTCTTCAAGTTCTTAGGAAGAAATCAGTTCTTAATATCCACATTGGAGAATCAAAACCCAAACCAGAAAAAACAATGATGGAGAAAAATGAGATTAACTCAAGAATGGCTGGACCAACTTTATGTAGTTGGCACTGTCAAGGAATTGAGGTTCCCCGTAGAAAATGGTTAAAATAGTTTGAAAAGTATCTGTATCATCATCATCATCATCATCATCAACATACATTTTTATAGTGTCTTCATATCTTATTGAAAGTTTTGATTAGCCTAGTTTGCACAAACACACAGACAATATTTATACATAATAGATTATGCATTTATTTCAGTATGGATGCACACACACACACACACACATACATACATACATATATAAACAGGAAGTATACAAAATCAAACACATACTCACTTGTACACACACACACATATAAAATACACATAGAATAAGCATGTGTTGATTTGTGTTGCAATATACAAAGCAATATTAAAAATGACACAATACACACACATGTGTGAGTATGTATATGTGTGTACATATATATATATATATATATATAATTTTTTCTTTTACTTACTTTCACTGGTGTTGATGCTACTCTATTTCAATAACTGCGATACATAATTTATATTATGTTATATATATTGATAAAGAAATATCACACATGCTTATGCACACTCACAATAGACACACACAGATGTTTATATTTAGGACAAACACACACATTTATGATATAAACGCAATATACACACCGACATATATATTTGAGACACACACTCACACATACATACAATAATATGTATGATATACACATAGATATTTATGACACACACCCACATAATATTTATGATATTCACACACAATATTTGCATTATATACACACATATTATTACCTTTTTTCCTTTTCTTGTAGGTGCATAACCACAAACCCCTTCATTGGAATTTCTTTGCACACAACCACACTATCAAAAATAAATTCCTTTTTGCATTTTTAAAACACTTTTTGCCTTAATTGAACTTCTGTTTGGTTCTTTAAATATTTTCTCCTTCCTTTTTCTTGATTCAAAAAAGAGTGAAATCCTTTTGAAGAACAATTTTTTTAAACAATATTTTAGGAGTTTGGAAGAGTCCACCTCAAATCCTTTTAATATTTTAGAAAGAAAACAGAACTATTTTCCTCTATTGGTTCTTTGAAGTTTGGAATAGATGAACAGAAAGCATTTTCAAAAGAAATTCTATCATATATATATATATATATTTTTCATTTTTAACTTCAGAATTCAGTATTTATTTTGTTGGTCTTCATGCAGTAGGGGTTGAGGTTTTGTTGTAGCAATGGGAGATGTGAAAATTGATATCTGGAAAACCTCACTTATAATTCATCTCAGATAAATAATTGAAGACCAGGTCTTCTGTATAAACTTGCAACACATACATGCACACACACACACACACACACATCTGATATATGTGTGTGCTTAACTATTAATAGTATTTATTATTTATTTAAAAAAAAAAACAATTTGATTTTGCCAAATGCAACTTAGTTTCATTGGTGGCTTGGCACAGGAACTTAGCTCATCAGATTCAGGCAACTGAATATAGATATATATATACACATACACTCACACACACACACTTATATATATATATTCATATACACTCGTACAATCAGCATTGTTTTCCATGCTAGTATATGAGTCAGAACAGACGAAATTCATTGAACCAGATTTCTTACGGCTGGATATTCCACCACTTACCATTCTTCAATTCAATTCTGTATTTAAGAGATGAGGAATTATGTACATTATTTACATTTGACTGATATTTGTTCCTCATCTTGTTTGTTGTTAACACAACATTTCAGCTGATACACCCTCCAGCCTTCATCAGGTGTCTTGGGGAAAATTTCGAACCTGGGTTCTCATTCCTAAGGTATTTTTCGATGTTGTTATTATTATTATTATTCAGGTCACTGCTTGAAATCGAACTCGGAATCTTGGGGTTAGTAGCCTGCGCTCTTAACCCCTATGTCATATGCCCAAAGTTATATCAGCCAAAATGTTGTGTTAACAACAAACAAGATGAGGAAAAATATCCGCCAAATGTAAATAATGTAAATAATGTAAATAATGTACATTCTTCAATTGTTTCCAAGCTGAATAACACTTTACAATCACAGGACATATTTTCAGGGAAGATCGAAAATTAATTATACCACTTCAATCACATCAGGCTGAGGCAAAGAGGCACAAACAAATAGATGCACACACACATACATACACACAGACAGACAGAGGCATATACAGAGGTAGGCATTAGGAAGGGCATCCAGCTGTAGAAACCATGCCAAAGCTGACACTGGGACACAGTGAAACCCTCGGACCCATTGGATTCTACCGAAGCATCCTTTCCGTGCCAATATGAAATGTAGATGTTAAATGATGTATGTAAGGAGCTATTGAAAAGGCAATGAAAATGTGGTGCTCAAGCATGGCCACAACTCTTTAGGCTGAAACACGTGACAGAACAAAGGAATATATATATGTATAATATATATATATATATATATATACATACATATATGTATAACACATATATATATATATACATACATATGTATAACACATATATATATATATACATACATATGTATAACACATATATATATACATATATGTATTATATATATATATAAATACATATATGTATTATATATATATATATATTTATATATATACATACATATATGTATTATATATATACATACATATATGTATTATATATATACATACATATATGTATTATATATATACATACATATATGTATTATATATATATATACACATACATATATGTACAATATATATATATATACACATACATATATGTACAATATATATATATAGGTACCTGTTACATATTCAAATTGTATTCATATGTTTGACTATATATGTATATACACACACACATATATATAAATATGCACCATAGACACACTCCCAAATGTGTGTGTGTGTACATTATCCATGTGCATAGAATTTGTAATATATATGGAAGGCATAAAAATATAATTAAGAACAAAAGCACATATATATATATATAGACAGATTAATACATGCTACAATACAAAAGTCTGTGCATGTTTATATTCACATAATTATAATGAAGATATTTTAATTACACAGCACTAACGAACACACTCATAATTTTGGCATTTTCATTTGAGAAATGGGTGGCTAAATCATTTAAAGTTCCATCTATATTTTTGAAATATTTTATTTCAATTATTTCACAACCTGAAGAATAAAAAATAAACAATAATAAAACGAAAAACACAAAGAACCTCCCATCAGCTTTGTTTTTTAGCTTTTGTTGAAAAAAAAAAAACAACAATCGAATATCGTCATCATCATCATCAGTATCATCATTGCAAGTCCCAGGGAAATATGAATCTACACCAACAACCGTCAGGTGTCTCCCACATACACACACGCATTAGCAATATTATTCATTATATAGCATTACCAAATATATTGCTTATTGCATATTAATTATTCCATCAAATCATACACACACACACACACACGGTTAAAATCTACAAGCTATCAACCCATCTCCAATCTTCACCTGACATTATTATATACAGGTGTATATTACATACAAATACAATAACATATACCCTTAATTATAGTTATCCTTTTAATCATAATTTTAATAATAATAATAATAATTAACTATAAGGTCTTTTCTTCCCATGTTAGCCACTTGAGATGATCGTTATTTTAAATAATGGTCTTATCCTTATTCACACAATAATATATATATATATATATACCAATATATATTCATCACTGTTTTGTTGTACCTGTCATACATGCATGTATTATATATATATATATATATATATACATACACACACACACATACCATTTAATGTCCACTATAATTACCATATTTGACAGCCTATAAGACGCACAAGTGCATAGGACACACCCTAGCCTAGGCTATACTTTCATAAAATAAATTACCACTAAAATGTTTTAATTCCTCCACTTACCTGTACAATTCTATGTTAATACAGGTAATTATAAGCAATTTAATACATCCACATTTAATATAAACATACCATAGGTGATTGTTCACCAATAGATGGCAGCACACATTTTGTAAACATGCAAGTTTTGAGCCTACATTGAGTGAATTGGGAGCAGGGGGATTTTTAAAGCCATTTTGGGGTAAAAAAAAATGGTGCGTCTTATAGGCCATCAAATATGGTAAATCTAATTGTTCAGATTGTTCTTTACTAGTACACACGACCAGGAAGAACATGCCTTGTTTTTCCAAGCAATCTCCGAGGCACAAAGCACATTATAAAACCCTGCCCAGCCACGTATCTTCATAGTAAGGATCTATTAGGGACCCTTGGCTTAATTACAGGATACAAGAAATGTTACTTATCTCTCATTAGATGGAGTACATTTTTGCTTTGTTGATCTTACTTTAATGAAATGGTAAACTATATACACACACAGACATATACATATATACACACATGCACATATATTATACACACACAAATACATATATTATATACACACACAGACACACAAACATATGTATTATTTTAGAAAGCAATATACATTCATACATGCAGTAACTCTTCAGAATACATATATCACTTATACATGCAACCAACACACTTCCATACCTTACCATACATAATTTACATGCATGTATGTGTGTATGGATATTCATACACACCCCTTTCAAATTCTACCAGCTCTACAAGTCTCAATTCTTATATTCCCATCATATACACTCACTCACTTTCATAGACTGTTTATTTCTTTAAGCAAAAATTACTACCACCACCACACACACACACACCATCACCTTCATGACACCTACACTAATAATAACAGCACCAAATTACTCTCTCTCTCTCTCTCTCTCTCTCTTGACCCCATCAAATGCAAACTCCCGTTTTTCACCAAAGTCCACTCATGACGACCACCACCACCACCACCATTGCAAACACTGCTATCCACTGCATATAGTAATTAATGGTTTCAAATTTTGGCACAAGGCCAGTGATTCCAGGGGGAGAGGATAAGTCGATCCCATCGACCCCCAGTACACAACTGGTACTTGTTTTATCGACCCTGAAAGGATGAAAGGCAAAGTCAACCTCGGCGGAATTTGAACTCAGAACGTAAAGGTGGATGAAACGCCACTTAGCATTTTACTTGTCGCGCTAACGATTCTTGCCAGCTTGCCGCTTCACTGCATATAATAATATTAACTGCATTAATGTTAGATCAAGCC
>NC_043009.1:65882742-65887742 GCF_006345805.1 Octopus sinensis
ATTATTATTATACACAATAGTGCAGATAATTAGGATTCATTAACCTTTCAGTAATCAGAAGAATCCATCAATCGGTGATTAGCACTACTAACTTTTATTCTGGGATTTTTAATTGCACTGCTTTCCAGTGTTGGCACAAGGCCACCAATTTCAGGAGAGGGGGAGGGGGTAAGTCAATTACATCGAACCCCAGTATTCAACTGGTATTTATTTTATCGACCCCCAAAAAGATGAAAGGCAAAGTCTACCCTGGCATCATTTGAACTCAAAACGCAAAATCAGAAGAATTGTCACTAAGCATTTTGTCTGCCATGGTAACAATTCTGCCAGCTTGCCACTTTGATATCCTAGTAATCAACAGGTACTTGTTTTAACGACCGTTGATTATTATAGCAATGTCTGCTGTAATTTAACAGGGATTAATTTTAGGAGAGGGACAGAGAGCAATATTTTATTTTGGTTCAGTCTTCACTGCATCACGTAAAGGACCATATCAAAATAATGCATAGCATTTTCCCCAATATTCTGAAGTATCCCCTAATCTACTGCACACACATACACACACAAGAGAGAGAGAGAAAGAAAGAAAGGTTATGTGGGGAAAGGGACTATGTGGGGGTGGAGAATAGAAAGAGAAATAATATGAAGGTTGGAGAAAACCAAAGAAACTGACCAGAGACAAAAGAGAGAGGACACGGGAGATTGTAGGCCTGCATTCCTGTTTGAGAGGCATATTTCTGTATTTAATATGAATTCGGCATGGAAGGATGCATACTAGCAATTCAATACCACATTGTTTACTTGAACATCTATTATTTGGTGTCAGCCTCTTCCTCACACTAACTGCACCCTGGTCACTGACATGATTCCACTGGCTTAACATGAATGCAATTGATTTAGTTTCAACACCTGGTCTCTGATCAACTTACTTGCCTGGCAAGTAGAGGTGTAGCTAATTGGTTACGACTGGCTGCATAGATAACAAAGAAAACAGTTTGCTACAAAAGAGTTCCTGAACATTCCTGGTAGCATCAAAGCTACTAGGCACCAATGAAGGGAGTGGTACTGTCAAAAGGTATCAAAACAATTGTGATCCCCAGATGGCAGCAGATGAAGGGAATGTTGTGTAGTCCAAATGCTATGTAATACTTATTTATACGTAAATGTTTGTGTGTGTGTGTACATATGTGAGTGTGAGAGAGAGAAAAAGAGAGAGATATGCATATGTACACCTGTGTGGTTTCATACAGGTATCTTTGTGTGGATGCTGCTGAGCAACTAAGATATAGTGGCATATCGCAGTGATGTCCTTCATCACATGACATACTTCTGTTACACAAGTTCTAAAGATCTCCTGTTTGAAAATAGGAAAATGGAATTATTTACATAGACACCTATGATACAAACACACTTCTTTTGACATACATATTTCCCACAATGCACACAGACAGGATGTCAAAAATAGAATGCATGTATCTACATACATACATACAAACATATATATGTATTTTATATATATATATGTGTGTTTGAATTGTGTAACATATATATAATACGATAGTGTACAAATGTATTCCATATAACTAAAGGTTGAGAGGGGAAAGAGAGAGAGAGAGAGAGAGAGAGAGAGAGAGAATGTACCACAGAAAAGATAGAATATGCGTTTTTGTCAGCAGCATTATGAAATTTCAAAAGAACAGTGCATATATAAGAAACATCTCTCAGACAACAGCAATCAAAACCCTGGTGTGCATATGATGCAATCCTGTTGCAGTGGAACTAGTTTTACTTCCAGCCCCACTCTGGATCTGTCCTCAGAAGAGGACTCAGTATTCTAGTAATAGGAATTAGACCACAACAAATTGGTTATCTTTTTGTAGACCCCCTCATAGACAGATTAGCCTGTTGATTCAAAATGTGGTTTTAATTTTGGTGCTAAATAACGGCAAGATGCTTCTTTAAGCATCTTCAAACACCATATTACAATATGCACCAAAATGCAACTTCTCTGACTGTTGTAACCACTGCTGCTGCAATTTAACTAATTTGCCTGCACCTGCTCTTTATGCCAATCTGAGTAATCACTGATATGTGCCTGCTGCATTGCACTTTGGCTGCAATGCAATGTGAGTGCAATGTGGCAGCATTGTAACAGCAATCTGGTTGAAATCTAGCTAAAAAAAAATTAAAATATAACAGCAAAAACAGGGAAGTGGAGGAGAACAGTTGCAGCTGAGTTGCAGAGATCTAAATCCCACTGAATGTCAGGTCAATGATTTCTCGTATGTTGAGACTTGTGTTGGGCTGGGATTCAGCGAAAGAGGTGCCGATAAATATTCTTGGTCGATGGTCACTGTCGATGGTCGTTGTGGAATCCTCCTTCCTAGAACACTTTCAGCAGCAGCTGCACATTAGCAACAACCTTGTTGCAACCAAGCATTAACCAAAATACTGCATTGCAATCCAGTTCCACAGATGTACAACCAACATAGGCAAACCTCAAGAAAAGTAACCAACTAACAAATACATGTCCCCAATAATAATAATAACAATAGTAATAATAGTAATAATAATAATGGTTTCAAATTTTGTTACAAGGCCAGTAAATTTAGGGGTCGGTTAAGTTAATGATATTAACCCCAGTGCTCAACTGGTACTTATTTTATCAACCCCAAAAGAATGAATGGTAGAATCATCGTTGGCAGAATTTGAATTTAGAACATAGAGGCAGAAAAGAATTGTCAGTAATGATTTTGTTAACGATTCTGTCAGCTTATTGCCAATGACAAAGGCAACTATACACTAATTTGTATCAATTCATACATGCTGCAAGATCATGGCAAACTGACCAGATATTGTTATTGAGGATCGCCAAGAAAGGAAGCATTTCCTGACTCAAGTACCAGTCCTAACAGATAATAATGAATTCCTCAAAGCAATGGAGAAACTATCCAAATGTAAAGAACTAGAAATGGAGATAGCTAATACACAGGGTTTGAAAAAGGGAAACAAACCCTACAACAATAGTTGGTCCTTGGTCATGTTTAAAAATCATGACAACGACCACATACATAACCAAAAATCTCAGGGCTTACACCTATACATGACACATGCATCGAAGTACCACAAGGCAAGTACATACATCACATATATTACAAAGAGTACTTTGAATACAATGAAGAGTACAAATCAAAACACAATCCACACCCAAGGCCCACAAAGCTGCACTCATTGGGGCAGTGAAAGCATACATACAAAAAAACAAAAACAAAACAAATTTACTGAAATAATACTAATATAGGGACGAGACTAGAAAATTTGTGATGATTTAGTCAAATTGACCCCATTTTTCTTTTTTTATTGGCCCCACAGGGATTAAAGTCAATGCTGACCTTGGTGCAATTTGAACTCAGAACAACTGGAACAAGGTAATTTTTCTAATACTTTTATAATTTTACCAATACACTGCAACACTACCTACTGAATAATAATAATAATAATAATAATAATAATAATGATGATTTTGACAAGACACGAGTCTTCATTTTGTTAGGGTGTCGATTTTATTGCCCCCAAAACACATGCTCATATTGACACACATGTGTGACACTTGAGGGTCACGTGATTCTACCAGCTTGCTGCCCAAATCATAATAATAATAATAATGATGATGATGACGATTCTTTTTAACTTAGGGACAAGGCCAGAAATTTGTGAGGTTGGGGTTAGACAATATAGTAACCCCAGTACTTCAGTGCTACTTTATCATATTAACCCCAGAAGGATGAAAGACAAAGTTGACTTCAGCAGGATTTGAAATCAGAATGTAAAGCATCCGAACATCAGTCCAATGCCTTAAGGATTCTACAATAATGTTAATAATAATAATAATAATTCTATAGACACGTGGCCTGAAATTGTGGTGGGGAGGGGGCAAGCCAATTACATCAATCTCAGCATTTGACTGGTCCTTGTTTTATATTGATCCCAAAACGATGAATGACAAAGCTGACCTTAGCTGAATTTGAACTCAGAATGTCAAGACAAACAAAACGCCACCAAGCATTTTGTCCGGCAACGATTCTGCCAGTTTTTGCTGTCTTATAAATAATTATAATAATAATAATAATGTATCTAACACAGAAGCGAAGCCTGAATTTTGGTGCAGAGGTGTTATATGTAACCCAGTGTATAACTGGTACTTCATTTTGGTGATGATGACAAAACTTCTATCAGTTTCAATGTTCAGCAGCCGACATGTTTAATCAACTGAACTCCCAACTTGTTAAATTAATGTCAAACTGGTTGAGTATTCCACAGGCATCTGTACTCTCTATGAAATCCTCAAGCAGAAAGAACATAATACAGTGTTTCACCTGGTCAGCTGTTTGCAATACAGGTACAATTTGTTGCTGCAATGCACCCAGGAGTACCCATAACCCAATTTATGGCAACCAATTCCACTTTGGAAAACCAGACTGACCTGAGCTTAAGGTCAGAAGACTCTTACTCCAAATTCCACAAAGTGGAATTGAACCTGGAACCTGACGATTGAGAGGTGACTTTCTTAACTGCTTGGCCATGCCTGCATTTCACTGATTTATTTTACTGACCCTTGCCACCCCTTGAAGGACAAAAGGAAAAGTTGACCACAGCAGGATTTGAACTCGGAACACAATAATATTCCTTAAATGATTTCTAATATTGGCACAGGGCTATAAATTTGACAAGAGGTGTGAGGGGCACAGGTGATTCAACTGACCCCTTCACAATTGTGGTACTTATTTTATCAACCCTCAACGCTGAACCCCAATGGGATTAGAACTTGGTAATGGGACATACCTAAATACCCCATGGCACATTTTCTACCATGTTTTCGATTCTGCTGCTTCATTCTTCACCCCACCCACCCCTTCGCAAGGACACCGGATGAAAGGTCAGTGATAACTAACACAGACACAAAACCTTAAATTTTTCATTCCCAATTATTTATATATATT
>NC_043009.1:65892742-65927742 GCF_006345805.1 Octopus sinensis
ATTTTTAGATGGAAGGGTCCAAAATGTAAGACCAAGAAAGAGACAAGGAGAGAGAGAGATAAAGAGAGGGGGATGGTTAGAGAAGAGAGATTTGTAGGGGTGCGGTGGTGGTGGTGGTGGTAGAGGCAGAAAGCCGAAATAGTCCCTAAAATCTTTCAGTTCAACCCCTCCCACCCCTACACCTTGACTGACGTCTGACAAGATGTTTTGATGTTACTGTTGTTTCTTATTTGGGGGTGTCTGAAAGGGGCAGGGAGTTGTGGAGGTGGAAGATAAGGGTGGAGGATGGCAGGTGCATATTTGGGGTGGGATGAAGGGGTGGATAATTATTTTCTCTCTGGTTGGGGGGGGGGCCATGAGGAGGAAGTGGGCCAGTGGAAAGGAATAAATGGGATTTCAAATAGAGGGGAGAAGATGATGGTCAAGGAAGGGCCATTAGGGACTCAGAGACTTTTCATTAGAGCTGGGGGTGGGTGGGGAGTAAGATGTAAGGGGGTATATAAAACTCAAAGATGAATGTTTGTGTGTGCGTATGTGTGTGTGAGTGTGGTTTGGTGTGGGTGGTTGTGTGGTGTGTAGCATGGCAGAGCCATAGCGCCAGGAATGAAGGAATTAGAAAAAAAAATTTTTTCAAGAGTGGGATAGAGAGAGAGGGAGAGAGGGAGAGACAGAGAGGGATAGAGAGACAGAGAGAGAGAGAGAAAAGCTGAAAGAGTTTCACAAAGCAACCAAGAGGAGAATGAACAACAGGGAAAGAAAAGAAGCACCATGGCAACAAGATGCGGAAATCGGTTCAATAGGTTTAATATCCTCCCCTGCACGGTTTGGGACGTGAACATTCTCTGCTTTGCGGGGACCTGCAAGAAAAAAAAGAAAACAATTAATCATCGTCATCATCATCATCGTTTAACGTCCACTTTCCATGCTGGCATGGGTTGGACGATTTTGACTGAGGGCTGGCGAACCAGGAGGCCACCCCAGGCTCCAATCTGATCTGGCAAAGTTGGATGCTACAGCTGGATGCCCTTCCTAATGCCAACCACTCCAAGAGTGTAGTGGGTGCTTTTATGTGCCACTGGCACGAGGGCCAGTAAGGCGGTTCAGGCAACGACCATGCTTAAAAGGTATTTTTTATGTGCCACCTGCATGGGAGCCAGTCTGGCGACACTGGCAACAACCACACTCGAATGTTGTTTTTCGCGTGCCACCAGCTCATGTGCCGCTAAGGCAACGCTGGCAATGATCACACTCGAATTAATGAAATAGAATAAATGATATAATTTAAACAATACATAACAGAAACACAAAAAAGGGGACAATATCAGATTCTCTCCTTCACCAAAAAAGCCAGTGACAAAAGAAGGGCCATTGAAAAGGTAATGACACACTGGTGATGTCCCAGCAAGGCCACAGTCTTTGAGCTGAAACACATGTACATATAGAAATAATGATCCAGCAATACCTGTATACCTGCACATCTTCAGGTGAGTAGATGTATAATATTTCTTTAATAATATGTGAAACACTTTGTAACTAACAGCTGATTCTAACGCACAAAAAACAATTGTTGTGATTTGGATGAAAGCTTGTTCATTCCCACTTTTTGTACTATGAATATTTTTTTGTATGAATTCCGCAGGAGTGGCTGTGTGGTAAGTGTCTTCTACTATAGTCTCTGGCAGACCAAAGCCTTGTGAGTGGATTTGGTAGATGGAAGCTGAAAGAAGCCTGTCGTGTATATATGTGTGTATATCTTTCTTCCAAGGAATCTAATGTGCTTGGCTTAGATTTTCCTTTGGGGCTGGCCAGATCGGAGCAATCTCAAGATTAATCAGCCGAAATTGCGAGGATGATCCGGTTCTTGACTGAAGATTGAAGGCTTCGAATGTCCCGTCCGTGTTTTTTGTATCGTCTTCCAAATGTTTTGCTTTCTTGTCCCAGTTTGTATTTTTTTAGATATATATATATACATATACATATACGTATACATATATATATATATATATATATATGTGTTTGTGTATGTTTGTCCCCGCAACATCGCTTGACAACCGATGCTGGTGTGTTTACGTCCCCGTAACTTAGTGGTTCGGCATAGGAGACCAACAGAATAAGTACTAGGCCTACAAAAAATAAGTCCTGGGGTTGATTTGCTCAACTAAAGGCAGTGCCCCAGCATGGCCACAATCAAATGACTGAAATAAGTAAAGAGAATATGCTAATGGATTACCACATGTAAATATATAGACATAGGCGTGGCTGTGTGGTAAGTAGCTTGCTTACGAACCACATGGTTCTGGGTTCAGTCCCACTGCATGACACCTTGGGCAAGTGTCTTCTACTATAGCCTTGGGCCGACCAAAGCCTTGTGAGTGGATTCGGTCACCTTGGTCTGTTGGCTGTGGACAGCTGACACTTCCATCATACCCAGTAAAATTAGCTGTGAGTTTTCATATAATAATAATAATAATGATGATGGTACCTGCTGCCTGTTCATATCTTGTAAATGTATTTACTCCATATAACGTAGATCTCCAGTGGTCTTGACATTTGTCAATGGACTGCCACAGAATCCATCTCATCTCCAGTGTGTCCATTTGTTCCAATGCACATGTGGAATGGCACTGACCTGTAAGCGAGAAAGAAAGAAAGAGGATCTGTTAGAACAAAAATACCATAAAACAGCAATTCAGGAACTCATACAAATTTCCCTATAATAATATTCTGATTGTCACATTATGTGTTCAAGTGTTATACCATAAACAACCTTAACTATAGAACTAAAGACAAAAATCTTTAACCCTTTCTTTACTGTATTTATTTTGAGATGCTCTGTTTTTTCTTTCAATTATTTTAAATATAACAAAGAATTTAGTAAAATAACTTAGTTATCATTCAGCTAATGTTAGGAACGTAAATTGTGACTAAAGTTTGGTGAAAGATTTTAATTCAAAACTTATGAAAACAAGACATTTGTACTCAGAGCCAGAGGCAGTTTCAGCCAGGTTGGTAATGAAAGGGTTAATAGAACAATGTTGAGAAGCACAGGCAAGAAATTGGCTCCACAACCACATGGTTCTATGAAATACAAACTTAAATACAAGAATTCTATACATAACAGTGTATTTGTGGTCTGTTGCATCTATTTTAGAAATCAATATTTATATCAATTAACAAGTAATAACTAATTAATCACATATATTTGTAATTCATATACTTCAAATGCAAGACAATTAAGCAAGATTTTTCTCTTGTTTATGTAAAGAGGACCGGAATCTGTGGATTCTTTCAATTGTTGAAAGATTAAAGTGTGTGTGTGTGTGAGGCCCCACTGCTAGACAACTGGTGTTGCCTTGTTTGCATCCTGTAATTTTGCAGTTTGAGTGAAAGAGACTGATGAAATAAGCACCTAGCTTAAAAATGAATACAGGAGCCAATCTTGATTGACTAAACTCTTCAAGGCATTGCCCCAGCATGGCCAGAGTCCAACACTTGAAATACATATAAGTAGTATTCAATGTACAGTTTTCAGAGGCAACAATCTGCAATCAGCAAGCCCTTGTTATACATTTGCCACCTTGTTATCTATTAGTTTTCAGTTTACATCAAAAAGTGCATAATCTTAACGAAAGGAGACATAACCAATCTATAATATTTTATTGCAACTGAACGACAAAAGGGAAGATTTAACATATTTGATACATAATATTACATCCTTATTTGTATCAGAGAAAACTTCCCTTGGCCCCACTTCATCCTCCTTCTCATTCCATTAAGGCAGGGGGTTCCCAACCTTTTCACTATTAAGGACTCTTCTTACTTAAATGAATTTTCCCATGGTCCCCAGGATATTGAGAGGTCCGTCAGCTTAACATGCTCACAGGCCCCACCAGGAGTCCATGGGTGACAGGTCGGGAACTACTGCATTAAGATATGCTAAATCTCAATCAATCAATGAATAAAATATTAAGAGTTGTTATTTACATTTGACAGATATTTGTCCTCGTCTTGTTTGTTGTTAACACAGCGTTTCAGCTGATATACTCTCCAGCCTTCATCAGGTGTCTTGGGGAAATTTCAAACCTGGGTTCTAATTCCTAAGGTATTTTTCAATGTTATTATTATTATTATTCAGATCACTGCCTGGAATCGAACTCGGAATCTTGGGGTTACTGGCCCACGCTCTTAACCATTATGTCATATGTCCTCTTAACCACTATGCCTTATGGCGTAGTGGTTAAGAGTGCGGGCTACTAACCTCAAGATTCCAAGTTCGATTCCAGGCAGTGACCTGAATAATAATAATAATAATAATATCGAAAAATACCTTTGGAATGAGAACCCAAGTTCGAAATTTCCCCAAGACTCCTGATGAAGGCTGGAGGGTATATCAGCCGAAATGTGTTAACAACAAACAAGATGAGGGCAAATATCCATCAAATGTAAATAATGTAAATAATTCCGCATCTCTTAAATATAGAACTGTATTATTAAGAGTTGTCTCCCCTAGTATAGATTTCAGATTTTATTCCATTCCAGTCTTTTAATGTTCCAAGTTCTGCCGTGGACTTTCAACAATCTGGACTAGTACCAGTTATGGTTTTAGCCCCAGGTTAACCTTTATCCAGCAGCTGGGCAATGGGGTCAATGTCAGTAACTTTAACTCCCCTATAAAATTCCTGGAACTATGCCAAAATTTTAAACCATTATTATTATTATCATTATGAAGGCAGCAAGCTGGCAGAATCGTTAGCACGCTGGATGAAATGCTTAGAGGTATTTCGCCCATTGTTATGTTCTGAGTTCAAATTCCTCCCATGTCGACTTTGCCTTTCATCTTTTCAGGGTCAATAAAATAAGTACCAGTTATGCACTGGGATCAATGTAATCGATTTACTCTCCCACCACCCGCAAATTTCAAGTCTTATATGCCTATAATAGAAATTATTATTATTATTATTATGAAGGCACTCCAGGTATTTCATCCGTCTTCATGCTGTGAGTTCAAATTCTGCTGTGGTTGACTTTGATTTAAATCCTTTCAGATTAAAATAAGTACCAGTTATACACTCAGGTCAATGCAATTGACTTACATTACCTCCACACACACACACAAATTTCAGGCCTTGGGTCTTCAGTAGAAAAGATTATTATTATTATTATTATTACTACGGTGGCAAGATGGCAAAACTGTTAACACCAGAAACAAAACGCTTAGTGGCATTCTGGGATCAAATTCTGCCAAGGACAACTTCGCCTGTCATCATTTCAGGGGTGATAAATAAGTACCAGTTATGCACTGAGGAGCAGTGTAATCGTCGGAGCCCCTCCCCCAAAATTGCTGGCCCTGGGTCAAAAATTTCAAATCATCATCATCATCAACATCATCGTTTTTGTTGCTATTGCAAGTGAAAGACATTCCAGTCGTGACTACCCCACCTTATTTTCAAACTCAGCATAACTAAGCTTGTGTCACAATACCAAAGAATTTTAGTGTTTTTCTTTTTTAACTTAGTAGGCTGTGATAATAATAATAATAATAATAATTGTGTACAGTGCTCAGGTGCACTACAACTCATCTAAAGTGTATATATAATCAGGTGTAGTTTCGGCGGATTTCGGAAAGCATGAGGGCCTTAAAGGATGCAGTGTCATGGCAGTCAACAACTGACGCAGGCAGTTTATTCCATGCTTCAGCAACTCTGAGCGTGAAAAAATGTTTCCGAAAGTCATGGGAGCTGTGTTGTTTTCTGACGTGAGGGAGACTTGGCTGTTATCTTTGGCATGCCAAGTGCCCTCATTTGTTCAGTACCCTACTATTATTCTAAGCGCAATCATCTTATCCTCTGTATATGTTCCTTTTGGGGTTTTTTACATCAATGTTTGTTCATGTAAACATGGATGAAGGAATGGTTTATTTCTTGCAGCATTTCTTCCTGCAACTGGATGCTGCATGGCTGTCCAACTATCAATAATTCGAAGATTACCATTTTTAAATCCCACAACGAGAGATATTCAACAACGGTACTTTGGAGTAAAGCTTGTTTGCCAACATAACATGGCAGTCCTGGTTTAGGACGAACGTTGCCGTAATTTAGCCCCAGGAGACATCGTTTCCAGCTGGCTATACGACACGATCTGTGTCCTTATATTTTCAAACAAGGGAATCTAGAACCCCAACTCAGCCATCTGTGTGTAGCCCCTTGTGGGTAGTAAAGAAATATGTATTTCGTCTGTCTTTACGTTGTGGGTTCAAATTCTGCTGAGGTCGACTTTGCCTTTCATCCTTTCGGGGTCGATAAATTAAGTACCAGTTACGCACTGGGGGTCGATTTAATCAACTGGCCTCCTCCCCCTAGAGTAGTAAACATTATCTGTTTATCGTGATTTCCAGGTTATTTCCTTTCATCAGCACGTTGTGAGATTTAAAAATAGTAATTTTCTAATTCATAGATCAGTGACTAGTTGTCACTTTGGAAACTATATATTTCGAACGGGAATTTGGCAGCGCCACCTCTAGCCGAACAATTATTCTTTGCTGATGAAGGGAAATGACTCAGAAATCGCGATACACAGATATTGTTTTGAGCTGAGTGGGGGTGCTAGATTCCTTTGTTCGAAGATATAAGGATACAGATCGTGTCATATCACCAGCTGGAGCCGATGTCGCCTGGGGCTAAAATTACAGCAACATTAGTCCTAAACCAGGACTGCCATGTTATGTTGGCAAACAATCTTTACTATTAATAATTCACCTTAACCAAAGTTAAGTTACTTGCTCAAGAAGGATCACAAAATAGTTGTGAAGTAAAATCTTGAAATTTCCCACAAAAAAGGGCAGAGACTGTGGTTGTGCAGTTAAGAAGTTCACATTGTAAGTATGTGGTTTCAGTTTCACTCCTACTCTGCAGCACTTGCCAGTACACCTCGTGAGTGAGTTTGGTAGATGGAAACTGTTAGGAAGCCCATCATACACACACACACACACACACACATATTTTATATACATATATATATGGGGGAAGGTTCTCTGTACCCCTCACTATCACTTGACAATTAGTGTTGGTTTGTTTACATCCCCATAACTCCCCATAAGTGCATGACCAAAAGAGACCAACTGAATAAGTACTGGACTTACAAAACTAAGTCCTGTGATCAATTTGTGGTGCTCCAGTATGGCCACAGTCTAATGACTGAAATAAAAGATACAGATATGGTCAATAGCAGATCCCTGCAAACCTCAAGAGCCCCTGAGCCTCACATCTATTAACTAATGTTTACTCTGTATAAGACAGAAAACTGGCAGAAGCGTTAACACGCCGGGCAAAATGCTTAGTGGTACTTTGTCTGTCTTTACATTTTGAGTTCAAATTCCACCGAGGTCGACTTTGCCTTTCATCCTTTCAGGGTCGATTAAATAAGTACCAATTACGCACTGGGGTCGATATAATCGACTTAATCCGTTTGCTTGTCCTTGTTTGTCCCCTCTGTGTTTAGACCCTTGAGGGCAATAAAGAAATAGGTATTTCGTCTGTCTTTGCCTTTCATCCTTTGGGGGTTGATAAATTAAGCACCACTTGTGTACTGAAGTCAATCTAATCGATTGGCCCCTCCCCTAAAATTTCAGGCCTTGTGCCTAGAGTAGAAAAGAATATTTACTGTGTCTATTGACCTGTATTTAATAATGTTAAGTGTTTACTCACCTACAAATCCAGTTACTGATTCACCATTTCTCCACACTACATGGAATCCAAATGTTGAGTTTGGTTCATGGAAATTACCGATGCCATGGACGAGAGAGTGAGTATTTCCTGCAGCTCCTGGACTTTGTTCCACAGCAGTTCGGTACTCACCTAAAATAAATAAATAAATAAATATATCATTCTGTTTATCTTAAAATCATGGATATACAATAGAAAGCCACAAAACTGTGATATTCATCTCGAGAAAGCATCTCATTTAGGTGGAGAGAGTTAAAAAGTTAAAGAATAACAAAAGCAACAGTGAAAAGAATCCCAGAGTGGGAATTGTTAAATCTAAATTTCTGCATCTTTGAGTGCTATTAATGCATTCATGTTGAAATTTTTCTATTGAATGAAATTGCCTGAAAATTCACAGATACCATTATTTTGATTTGAATAACAACTGAAAAAAATTTAATTGAAATCCGTTTGATACAGACTGCGTACGTGTTAAGAACATGTTTCATTCTTTGATACAAATCACACACAAATCACAATTTGCATCAAGTATTTGTTTTATAGCCTTATAAGTTAAGTGTCAGTTTAAACGGACGATCGGCATGAATGGGTTAATAGCAAATATCCACCAACAAATGCATGCCTTTGTCAAATTTAACCCAAACTGATATGGGCAAACAGTGATTGAGAAATTACTCGTGTAGAAGATAACTGGTGAGCTGGATACAAATTTGAATTATCCTCATCATCATTGTTTAATGTCGATTTTCCATGCTGGCATGGGTTGGATGGCTTAACAGGAGCTGGCAAGTTGGAAGACTGCAAAGCTCTGCTGTCTGCTTTGGCGTCCCTTCTACGGCTGGATGCTCCTTCGAATACCAACCAGTTTACAGAGTGTGGACTGGGTACTTTTTATGTGACACCAACAGCAGTATCACACACACACACACACACACACACACACACACACACACACACAACACACAAGAAAGCAGTGCAAAAAAAGTGGAAAAAAGAACAGTTGAGGTGCAGGAGTGGCTGTGTGGTAAGTAGCTTGTGTACCAGCCACATGGTTCCGGGTTCAGTCCCACTGCGTGGCACCTTGGGTTAGTGTCTTCTACTATAGCCTTCAGGCCGACCAAAGCCTTGTGAGTGGATTTGGTAGACGGAAACTGAAAGAAGCCTGTCGTATATATGCGTGTGTGTGTTTGTGTGTCTGTGTTTGTCCTCTAGCATTGTTTGACAACCGATGCTGGTGTGTTTATGTCCCCGTTACTTCGCGGTTCGGCAAAAGAGACCGATAGAATAAGTACTGGGCTTACAAAAGAATAAGTCCCGGGGTCGAGTTGCTCGATTAAAGGCGGTGCTCCAGCATGGCCGCAGTCAAATGACTGAAACAAGTAAGAGTTGAATTCAAAAAGGTAGAGCAGAAAAAAAACTTTTCAAACTATTACTCAGTTTGAAGTGACAGTTTTGTTAAACATTTTTGTCAGACAGTTCTGTCTGACAATATATTCACGCATAATACACATTAGCACTACAGAAGGCACACAGGTGCAATCACACTAGAAAATATACGTTTGATTAAAATAGGTGGGGATGATTTGAAAGAGATTTAGCTAACGGTACAGGGGAGACAACTTTCTTATATAAATAAGAGCTATCTCCCTTGAAGTATTCAAACGTTATGGACAGTTAAAAGGAGGTTTTGGACATTTCGCAGAAGCAAAAAGCGTTTACGGCAAACGGTTTGTGCAAACCCGTCTGTGACCAACTTAAACGTAAGGGCATAATAAACCTATTCCATCATCCAGTTTATCACAAGCCCTTTCTCCTAAGCTGTCTTCAGTACCGCGGTTGCTATATTTAGATAGTATTTCTGGGACGCAAAATATTTTTTCCCCACGGGAGTTCTTGACCCCGGTTATGAACTCATTTGCATACAGCCAATCAGAGCTCAGCTATCAAACTAATTTATGAGCGCACAGCAAGTGATGGGAGATAAGATACGGTCATTTGGATAAGGAATGACCAAGCTTCTTTTCTCTTCTAAAAATGCTTGTTTTCTCTTTTAAGAATGCTTGTTGTTCTTGTTCTTGTTGCAACCATGGCTGCCTCTGAGTAGTTATTTGTGTTGTTGTTTACTTTGTAAAACAGCAAAGGGAGAAGGTTGCTAGCATATCACTCTCTACCCACATCTTTACCATATGGGGCCCTAACAAAATCCGATAATAGGTATGGATGAAAATCTATCTAATTATTTGTCTCCTAACTTGGCCATCGGTCAACTTACAACACTGTTCTTCGTCTTTAGTTTACTTGGTAGAGTGTGTCTGTTAAGTTGATAAGGTCAAAGTGAGCTCTGATTGGCTGTATGCAAATGAGTTTATTACTGGTGTCCGGAACTTTCGTGGGAAAAAAAAAAATTTGCTTCTGGGGACAGAGGATAGCTTCCACTTTTCTCTCTCTCCAAACAGATCTCAGGTTACTGAAACTTCACAGATGCTATTAAAACAGGGACAAAAAAAAAAAAGGGAGGTGGTATGCTACATTGTAGATCTGCCCAACACACACGTTTATCCCCACCATAACCAAATATTAAGAATTAAGCCAAATATAGAAGAATAAATAAAACCAATAATAAAATCAGCAATTACGTTCAGAAAGCAAATACCCCCAGAAAGCAAATATAGAAAACCATGTATTGAATACACCCAGCATAGATTAGGAAGGGTTGGGTACCTCAACCACTTAGCCATGCACCTTCACCCAAAAAGTCACATCATGTTTTAATGCACAAAATCTCTGTTCCTGAATATGTGCAGCTGAAATTGGAATGCACTGAATATGCCAGGCATTTGTTATGTCATCAAATATGGGACATAAATTAAAAAAAACAAAAAAACATTTGCACACAAATCCATTAAAAAATAATAAAAAATAAGAGAAGAAAGTGGAAGCAATCAACATTACTATCACCACCACCATCATCAGTAGCAGCCGTCCAAGAATTTGGACCTGGAGATCTCCATTTCCAGAGACTTTGAGGGCCACCTCCCAGTGGTGTTGGGCGTCAACGAAGAGCCCTTGACTACAAAAAGATGATCAAAGTTTTTTTTTTTTTTTTTTTTTCCTAAGGTCTGGGATCTCCCGCCCCTAAGCCCTAGACCATCACCTAATCACCCTTACCCATCTTGTTGCTTAACAACAACAATCATCAGTAGCAGCAGTCACAGCGTTACGGAAACGAGGAAGAGGTGTATGGGGAAGGAATTTTGAAAGAAGAGCAATTTCAAATCATTAAATTAATTAAGAGGATAGAGAGAAGAAAAGAACAGAAAAGAGAAGAGTATGAAGCTGTTACCTTTGATTATACCGGCATTGTCTTGTTTGAGTATAACCTCTGAACCAAGCTCATTGTACCATGTTCCCTCTAGTTTACACGGCGGTGTGGCTGATTCTGGAAGGCAAGAACACATGAGTTGATAAGAATTTCTTAAAAGGTAGGCTTTGATAATGCCACAGAGAAGTCTAGTCAATGTTTTCTTCAATTCCAATATTTGTGGGGTGGCAATGGAACTACTGAAGAACACTTTCATTCTCAACAACCTTTTGAGTATGAATGGGGTTTCTTCTTAGAATCAAAGATGAATGGTAAGAGCAGTTGTAGGAAATTGTACCGTAAACATTTTTGCCATAGGAAAATTCACCATAAAAAAATATATTCACTACCAAAAAGTATATACACTGTCAAAAAATATATTTTCCGTTAAAAAATATATTCTCTGTCAAAAAATGTATTCTCTGTCAAAAAATATATTCACTACAAAAAAATATATTTACCATCAAAAAATATATTTATCATCAAAAAATATATTTATCATCAAAAAATATATTCTCCGTCAAAAAAAGAAAAAAAAAAAGATTAGCCGTTTTCTTAAAATGGTAACTTCAACTAATCTTCTAATTAGAGAAAGATAATTTTCTTTTTTAAGTGAGTCATTGAAGTTTGCAGTCAGCGACATTTTCTACAGCAAATTTTCCCACATGGAAAATGTTTACGATGAATTTTCTGGACATGAGTAAGAGCATAAGAACATGTGAAGACTTGTCTATATGCAGAAAAAGAATGAGATTTTGAAGTGATTTGAAACTGTGAAACAAGTTTACTTCGTGCCATTAAGTGCAGCGAGGTGGAAGTAAGGTGTTGTTGAACCCCATGTCTGCCATGACCAAGCAGGCTTGCAATCAAAAGCATTCCATTCATGACCATCCCATCTTTTTGCTTAGAGGTAATGCAGTACCATGGACTAAATTATCCAATATATTATTCTTAAGACAACTGAAAGTGATTTAAAGGCTACGATTGGTGTGTAGAGCTAACAGAGAAGTGATGAGCAAAGGCTAAGGGGCAATAAATGAAGCTGAGTTAGTTATAGGGACAACATTTCTATCCAGTTCCTATCGACACTATGTGCCACTCTGACACCCACATCTGCCAACCACACTGAGCAGGGCCACTTACTCATTGCTGCCGCTGGACGGTGTTGTGGGTGGCGTTCTTTGCCAGCACTGGACAACCTGTTAGGTTTACGTTTGGCGAAATTCCTATAGAATCCATGTGAGTCATACTTCTTCCATCGGGTGTCAGTGCTCTCCCGCAGCAGTGGTTCCCATGATTCTGCAACAAGAACCAGGTTATTCTGCATAGAGAAACTGACATCACAGAAATATCGGATTTTTTTTTAAAAAAAAAACAATTCAAATAAACTCTTTTATTTTTTTTTTTTCAGAATTCAGATCAGAGTTGGGGGTTTAAATATTTAAAAATAAAAATAAAAGAAACAATTATATACAACAGGCTTCTTTCAGTTTCCATCAACCAAATCCACTCACAAGGTTTTGGTCGGCCTGAGGCTATTGAAGGGGACATCTGACCAAGGTGTTGTGCAATGACACTGAACTCAAGACCCCATGGTTGTGAAGCAAGATTCTCAACCACACAAACTGTGCCTATATTTTCCCAGTTAAAAGTTGATTGATAAAGATTTCAAAGAGGTCAGTGTTACCAATGAGTTTGAGATGGTGTGTGTGTGTGTGCGTGTGTGTATAGATAGATAGATAGACAGAGAGACAGATAGATGGATAGATAGACAGACAAACAGATTGATAAGTAGAATGATAGACAGACAGACAGACAGATAGATAGATATGTTTCTTTATTGGCCACATAGGGCTGAACATAGAGGGGACGAAATACAAAGTAGAGTTTTTCTTTTTGGGAAGAGGAAAAAAATAAAAGTGGATCGAATTTCGATCAAAAGATAGATAGATTGATAGATAGACAGACAGACAGACTGATAGATAGATAGATAGATAGACGATAGATAGATAGACAGACAGACGGATGGATGGATAGATAGATACTACCTCAAAAGCACCCAGTACACTCTGTAAAGTAGCTGGGATTAGAAAGAGCATCCAGCAGTAGAAGCCATACCAAAGCAGACAATGGAACTTGGTACATTACTATGACTGACCAGTTCCTGTCAAACCAGCTGACCCAAGCGGTTTTATACGAGTACCAGTGTGTGCATAGGTGTGTGTGTGTGTGTTTGTATATACACAGTCAAAAGTGATTAAGCTTACTACGAACGCAACTCTGTAAGCTGTTGCTGATGCCACACACATCCAAAACTCCAACATTATATTATTGCAAAGATACAAATTTGGAAAGCCCAGATCGAAAGGAATGGCTCAACCATGCAGCCACATTGAAAAACAAAAAACAAAAATAAAATGAGCATTATCTTTTAATCTTTAACTTGCTCCAGTCTTTAGACTGCGTCCATGCTGGAGCACAGCCTTAAAGAAATTTTAGTTGATTGAATGAACCCAATTGCTTACTTTTAAATCTGTTGCTTATTTTATCAGTTTCCTTTTGCCAAATTGCTAAGGCATGGAGATGTAAACACACCAATGCCAGTTGTCAAGCAGTGGGGTGGAGGGCAAACAGACAGACAGACACCCCTTCCCACATATGGACAACGGGCTTCTTTCAGTTTCCTTGTGTCAAACCCACTCACAAGAATTTGGTTGGCTCAAGGCTACAGTAGAAGACACTTGCCCAAGATGCCATGCAGTGGGACTGAACCCAGAACCATGTGGTTGGGGAGCAAGCTTCTTATCACACAGCCATGCTTGCACCTATTGTGGCAAGGAAACTGAAATGATGTCCTGAAATCTATGCATTTCTAATAATAATAAAAATAATATTTGCCGGGTCATAGTGCTTGTATTTTAATATAGCATTGTGTAGTTTGAGGGTGACTTTGATATTATTTCTAGCTTCCTCTGAAGGACTGACTTGGTAGGTTCCATAATGAAGATGGTGCTGTTCTAGAAGAGACTTACCTGGTAAATTTGACAGTTTCACTAATGGTTTCATAGATTTGTCACTTGAAGAAGAATAATTCTACAAGAAAATGAAATACACTTTAGTATATGTGTGTATATTTGTGATTATATGTGTGTGTATATGTTGGAGGGGAGTAGTCATATGTGTACACAATAAATTTACACACAAATTACATTCGGAATGAGTAAAATAACTTTTAGTGCTAATGGCAATTATTGCCAAGAGGAGCAAGGGAGACAACCCAAAAATGTTAATTCAAAAAAACCAATATGCAGTAAGAGTAAATTGAATTTTTGTCAGTCATTTTACTTAATTGTTAAATGAGTGAAAGATTGTCTCTCAAAAGACTAAAGACTAATGCATGAAGAAAACTGTGTTGAATCCTTTAGGATTTAAACCGGTCATGTCCTGCTCAAATATTCTTGCTGTTTTATGTTCAAAATGGCCAGATCCAGCGTGTCACACTTACCCTACAATGACATTCTAAAAATAAACAATTGAAATCTAAAAGCTATGAGATAATGGTAAAATTAATTCAAAACTATGAGAATAAATAAACGTTACATTTGACGACAACCTGACTGTTATGGAGGTAAACCACAAGTGAAAAATATCTCACTCGTCAAAGGAACGTTCTATGAAAGTCAAACAAGTGCAGTACATGAAGCAGTGACATGGTAGCCATGAAAGCAGAGGACATATTTGTTCCAGCTCTCTGCTGTCTAGGTTCAAACCCAGCTAAGGCCAACTGTGTACTTTCAGCATTTTGGGGCCAACGAGATAAAGAACCAGAACAGGGTGAGAGATTGGTAGGGGTTCTTTGGGTGCTAGAGTGAAAAAAAGAAAAAAAACTAGAACTAATGCTGCAAGACATCTTGTGTAAGTTCTTGGGTGGTAGATTGATGCCATTCCCTGGTTTATTAGCGCCACCTGGTCCTTGACTATTTCCAGCAAAGTTTATTATGTTCCAAGTTTCTGATTTGAGGGCAACTTCTTCTCTCTGTCCCACCTATCATGGAGTCTCTAAAAAAATTAAAGATCAAGGCTACCACCCTTCCTTACCTAACTAAATGGTTAAAACAAACATAAACACACCTGTTCAAAGGTGATTAGGGCTTGGGTTGCAACAACAGACTCTATTTTAAGCACAATTGTGGCAATTATGAGGAGTGGGGTAAGTTAATATCATTAACATCTGGATTTGATTGGCACTTTATTTCACTGACCCCAGAGTGATGAAAGGGCAAGTTGTCACTTGTGTGATTTGAACTGAGAACATTAGAAAATTCATAATACCACAAGGCATTTGATCTCACTTTCCAAAGATTCTGCCAGTTTACTGTCAAATAACAAAAATAATAAAATAATATTCATACTAATACTACAACTCTTTTCTACTCTAGGCCGGTGGGGGGGGAGTCAATTAGATCGACCCCAGTATGCAACTGGTGCTTAATTTATCACCCCCAAAAGGATGAAAGGCAAAGTCGACCACAGTGGAATTTGAACTCAGAATGTAAAGACGGACAAAATACAGCTAAGCATTTCGCCCGGCGTGCTAACGATTCTGCCAGCTTGCTGCCATTCTACTACTACTACTACTACTAATAATAATAATAATAATAATAATAATCCTTTGTACTATAGGCATAAGTCCTGGAATTTGGGGGGATGGGGATAGTCGATTACATCAACCCCATTACACAACTGGTACTTATTTTATCAACTTTGAAAGGATGACAGGCTAAGTCTACCTTGGAAGAATTTGAACTCAGAGCACAAAGACAGACGAAACACTGCAAAGCATTTCGCCCAGCGTGCTGATGTCTTTGCCAGCTTGCAGCCTTGGAATACTGTTTTCTACTCTAGGCACAAGGCCCGAAATTTGGGGGAAGGAGGCCGGTTGATTAGATTGACCCCAGTGTGCAACTGGTACTTAAATTATCCACCCCAAAAGGATGAAAGGCAAAGTCGACCTCGGCGGAATTTGAACTCAGAACATAAAGACAGACGAAATACATATTTCTTTACTACCCACAAGGGGCTAAACACAGAGAGGACAAACAAGGACAGACAAATGGATTAAGTCGATTACATCGACCCCAGTGCATAACTGGTACTTAATTTATCAACCCCGAAAGGATGAAAGGCAAAGTCGACCTCGGCGGAATTTGAACTCAGTACGTAACAGCAGACGTAATCCTGCTAAGCATTTCGCCCGGCGTGCTAACGTTTCTGCCAGCTCGCCACCTTTATATAATAACAACAACAACACCAGTAATATATGTATGTCGGCTCCATAAAATGATTATACAAAAAAGAAGGAAATAAAGAGGATGAAAAGACAGTTGTTTATACATACTGATGGTCGTTCCGGGACGTGTGTATCTTTTTCTTTTCGAGGACCAGGTTTCTGTTCATAACGTGTGAAAATGTCACGGCCTATTCTGTTTGATTTCCATTTATCATCACAGCTACTTGCCTGAGAGTGTAAGAGCCAGGTGGTCAAAAGTTTCTCGTGCCCTCCGAGGCACACGACACACTGACCTGCAACACAAAAGAGAATCCAGGCACATGAGTATAGAAGGACAGATATAAATACATACATCTATATGTGTGCATACACACAAACATATATATCACATATACATACATACATATATAAACATTCGTGTATATATATATATAAACATACACACAAAAAATATACACATATCATCATCGTTTAACGTCCGTTCTCCATGCTAGCATATATATACGAATATAAATATATACATATGTACATACACATATACACACACGTATATACATATGCACACATATGTACATACATGTGTACACATATATATATATATACATTTTAAATGATGATGATGATTATATATATATATACATATGTACATACATATATATACATCCTATATTGTACATAAATGTAGATATATATATATTATATACACACACAGATATGTACATGCATATACATACACATTATACATATATACACATATATATTTTTCATGGTTTCATTTAGACATAGCAATATTAATAAGAAGCTGCTAGAACTCATCTGCTCCAGAATAAAGCAAGAGGCAAATACAGAGCATTATGGGAAATAATTGACGAACAACAACAAGAGAACAATAATCAAGTGATCGACTTCATAAGCTTACTGCTGTTTCTGCTATGACACACAACCACTCTGCTCTGAGAATTCACTGTACCTTAAAGCAGAAACAACTATAAGCCAATGATTATATAATTCCTGTTTTCTTGCCTTTCAACCAATATATCATCACCATCATGATCACCACCACCACCACCACCATCATCATCATCGTCATCATCTAACGACCATTTTCCATGCTGATATGGGTTGGACTGTTTGACAGAAGCTGGCAAGTCAGAAAGCTGCACTAAAGTCCAGTTTGTCTAACTTGGTACAGTTTCTATAACGGGACTGAACCTGGAACCATGTGGTTGGTAAGCAAAGCTACTTACCACACCCCACAACTCTCATATTGGATATTCCCAAACACCCCCAGGGTGCACCCAAGCTATTTCCCTGTTCACCATCCAAAACAAGCAAAATGTTTCCAAGAAGTGTTCATAGAAGCTGAAGAAGTCAAGTTGGCCAAGGCTGTGAGGACGTAGAATGGATGGATACCTGTGTAAAAGGTGCAGCTACTGCCGCTGCGTCTGTTCCTATGCAGAACCACTAGGATACCATTCAATTGGTCAGAAAGGATACAAAGCAGCCCAGGTCAATTCAGGCGAAACGAAAGACAGGATGACCTTGTACACGCCAACGAATGTTTCTACCATACTTGCAGATCAGGTTTTTACGAAGTCATTGAAATACACACAAACGTGTGCGTTAATTAAGGTGTTATTTGTTAAATATGGAAATTAATTTTTATTTAATTAATAAAAACAAAGGAAAAGAACGATAAAGGTTGAGAGAGATTTAGTTTAGATATTGTATAAAAGATTTAGGAAGACGGAAAATGGGAGAGAGAGAGAGAGAGAGAGGATGAGGGGGAGATCTGGATGTAAGGGAGGCAACTGGGATTTGACAAATTTTTACAGATTTTATGCCTATGGCTTACACACACGCATTTATGCAAAGATGAACGTTTAGTCGGCAAAATGTTATAACAGTGATTGAAGGACCAAGAGATTCGTTTATAGAACTTATCAAACCTAAATTTGTAACTTTTTAATTAAATATACATACATTTATATATACATATATATATATATGTATAGAAGAATACAGTACATTTAAATACATAATTGCAACTATTAGTGGCTTGGAGTTTTAACTGCTCTTTCTAGTGAGTCAGATAGCCTATTTTTTGGTTATCTCTTATATGTTTGAATGTACAGTGTATTCTTCTATGAATAATGAATAGTCTATTGACTAAATTTTTCCATCTCGCTAGACCACTGGTAACTAAGAATTTTTCTATGAATATTCTTGCTACCCTAAGATTTTTAATTATATATATATATATGACTAGAAATATTTTTTGCTTCTTTTCATGGAGACAAAAGGGTTTATAGGACTGCAAAAAAGAAGTTTTTGGTTTATATATATATATATATATATATATATATATATATATATATATATACTCCAGTAGTTGAGAGTTCTGTTTATCCTATTTGTTCCACCAAATCTATACACATGTATTTACAAGTTCTCTTAAAATATAGTCAAAGAGTTTATGATCCGATACTCTTAGAACCGAAACAGAATTCAATCCTTGGAACTCAACTAAAAGTCTACAATATATTCTACAAGTTTTTTTTTTTTGGGGGGGGGGGTTATATTTATTTTCTAAATTATTAGAACTCTTCTTACAAGGAAGGATCTGTTTTCTAAGAATGGAATAAAATGCCACTGCTTAAAATTGGATAACAACAATAGGTGTTATGTATTGAACTTTAGAAAAATCTTGCATATTTTTATTGTTCTACTTATTGTATTGGCAAAGAGTGAGTACACCAATCACTTTGTTTGAAAACATTCTAGCTTTCCCAGGTTGTTAATTATACATTTACTAACAAAGACTAGTTCACTATTATTGGTATAGTTTTGAAATTATAATTACAGTCAAGAAGCTGCCGTTTTCAAAGCAGATGTCCATAAATACTCTTCTTTTCAGTGACCTTGAAAGAGATGATCATAATTGCTGGACAGCTGACCTCTGTGGCTATGGTCTTTCTTTCTGTCCCAAATAACAATGTCAGGCTTGTTATGTTTGCACTTGATAGAAGTTTTGATAGCAATGTTCTGTCAACACAGCTTCTGCTTTTATGCAAGTATTTGACAGCAGAAGTTGTCATGCAAGCACATAAATATGCAGGATACGTACATACGGATGCACACACATACATGCATATATACATATGCATACACACACATATATACATACACATACAATCACATACATACATACATGCATGCATATATAGGCACACACACACACACACATACTGACCCACACACATGCGCACAAACAAACAAAAAAAAGAAAAAAGGGAACGCAGCTCTTTTTCCAATACCTTCATGACAAAAGACACCTATTAATTGATGATAAATTAAAGAAACTGAAAACGTAGTTTCCAAGCTATCATTTTAAAATGTTTCCCCAGGTGTGAATATAATCCACGGCAATTTCCATCAAGTGTAAAAGAAGGTAAAACCTGGAACTCCATCAGTTCTGATAACAAGGGTTCCAGTTGATCCCATCAACAGAACAGCCTGCTTGTGAAATTAAGGCACAAGTGGCTGAGTACTCCACAGACACTTGTGTACTCTTAATGTAGTTGTCGGAGAGATTCAGCCTGACACAGAATGTGACAAGGCTGGCCCCTTTCAAATACAGTTCGTTTTTGCCAGCCGAGTGGACTGGGACAATATAAAGTGAAGCATCTTGCTCAAGGACGCAATGCACAACTGGGAATTGAACTCATGGCCTCGAGACCATGAGCTGAATTCCTGAACCACTGAGCCATGTGCCTTCAAATTGGTGTCTGGAGAGAGTTCTTGTATGATGGCGTAGTTTTGTTGGTCTCAAGGGTTAGTCTTTGTCTGGATGTGAATATATTTAGAAAGATGTCAAGCATCGCAGAAACTGGGACAACAATTGCTCTTCGTAAGATGCCTGTTACCAAAGCTGTTTAGCAGTGAAGGGTTTGGATCATTCTTGTACCTTTTAACCACTTCATAGAGTCACTTGAAGAATCTTCATAGAACCTTTTCATAACACTGGAATACATCTCAGTTTAACCCTTTCGTTACTGTATTTCTGTTGAGATGCTCCGTATTTCTTTCAATTACTTTAAATATAACAAAGAATTTAGTAAAATAACTTAGTTATAATTAAGCTAGTGTTAGGAACAGAAATTGTGACTAAGGTTTGGTGGAAGATTCTAATTCAGAACTTATGAACACAAGACATTTGTACTACAGAGCCAGCAGAGGTTTCAGTCGGGTTGGTAACGAAAGGGTTAAATACAAAGACCACATGAGATGAGAAGAAATACTGACATCCTCTGAGATATAAGAGAGCTCACAAATGTGACAAAACCATAGGCATCACTGTTAGTGGAATTGCTGCTATCAATGACAACCATTATTGTATAAGTGATTTCACAGGCAGTAAAAAAAATTCTTCATTTTTTAAAATCCAGTTTGAATGCAGACAAATTGGTGAGTAAAAGGTGTTTCTCTCAATTGCGAAAGAAGAAAAAAATAATCAAAATACTGATAGAGAGTTGGAATATGATAAAGGAAAATGTTGAGCAAGTTTGTTGTTCACAATACCACCATCCTACGTGCATGTGTGTATGATGCATACATTAGCAGGAAAACCTGTGCAAAGGAGACCCAAGTTTTAAAGCTTTCAATATACACCCACATCACCATCATCATCATCGTTTTTAACATCCGCTTTCCCATGCTTCCATCTGTTGGACAGAATTTATTGAGGTGGATTACTTTCTACAGGTGGATGCCCTTCCTGATGCCAACCCTCACCTGTTTCCAAGTTAAGTACTGTCCCCCACCCACACCCCAGGCCAGACATGCCTTTAGAAGAGATTGGAGATGAAGGCCACCACTTACAACTTGCTTACAACTATGATATGATGTTAAACCAAGGAGACAGATACATACATATTATGTATGTGCATGTGTTTGTGTTTGTATATATATACATATGTGTGTGTGTGTGTGTGCGTATACATACATACATACATATATATATATATATATATATATATATATATATATATATATAATATATATATATATATATATATATACACACTCTAAAGCAGAGTCGTGTCAGCTAATATACATGAAAAGATGTACAAGTAATATAAAATGAGAACAAAGATGGATGGAAGGACAAATAAACAACGTTTTCTTTTTGATACATCCCCTAAAACATCCCCCAGCACACCCCCAAATTAGCAGTATTTAGAATCTTATACAGGTTTACCTGGGTACCCCTACTACCTACCCATAGAGCAAACTTTACATAAGAGTTGGTGAGTTTTATCTCCAGCATACAACATACACACAAAAGCATTCACTGAGAAACCAATGTTCATTTTTATTTCCATATATTCTTTGCGTCGCAATTTAAATTGCATAAATAAATTCCCCATTCAATGCTAGAATAATGCAAAAAACGGTGGCATTTCATTGAGGAATTTATAAGTCATTAATAGGAGACTGTGTAAAGCTTAGACATCTAAACTGACAGAAGAGGTCATTATATGTATACAGCACATATCTCTCTTTCACTGTTGCTCTCTTTTATCTCCAATTCACTAGCCTTTCCTTTCTATCTGGAATACCCTTGTAATCTGCTCTACAACAAGACACCTATCACTGCTGCTCTAGACCCTTAATTTCTCAACTGGCACGAAGCCACCCCCACCCTCATTACTACTCTCCCACTTCCAAGTTGAGACGCTTACATCTTTTTGACCTGCAATATACTTGGCAACCCTGTTGATGATGGTGCCACATAAAAAGCACTCAGGATACTCTGTAATGGGGCTGGAGTTAGCAAGGGCATCCATCTACAGAAACACTAGACCAAAACAAACAATGGGGCCTGGTGCAAGGCCTTGGCTTTACCAGCTCCAATTACACCATGCCAACATTGAAATGAGGTGAGCATGTGTGTGTGTGTGTGTACAGTTTGGTGTATAAATTCTTATTTATAGTCTCAGAATAGGGATAGAGTGAATCATCAGCTGTGTGTATATAGGCTTTGCTTCTGTGTGCACATGTGTACCTATGTCTGTGCGTTTGTGTGTACACATGTGTGTGCAAGTTTGCTTTTGTGTTTAAACCATGGGTGCATGTGTGTGTGTATTGATCTGAGCCAATCAAATAAAAATCATCAGAGTCGGAGTGAAGTAATGACAAGAGAAATATTACCAATAACTGTGCAGCCAGCGGGACACACATAAATATGGAAACAGAAGCATAAACACACACACATCTTGGTTCCATTACATATCACAACCTCTAAATGGTAAGTTTCAAGTCTGAACCAATATCAAGCTATTCCAACATCAGAGCAAACTTTATGATTTTCTCTTCCATCTTGTAGTGCTCCACCACCCTCAAGAAACCAGGTTGGTTTCTGAGACTTGAGCTGCCAGCCATCCCACAGAATCCCACAGAATGCCTGGCTCTGGCTGATTCGGCACCATAGACTTGTTTGTTCGTGTAAAACTGTGAACAGCTTTGAAGACCAGAAGTGTTCTTATCATTGGTGCCAAACTCCCTGTCTGCTGCAGCTTCTAATGCTGACGTTGTCATCAAAATGACAGACAAGATTCTATGGAGTGCTGACCTCTACACAATAGAGAAGAAATTGAAGCCAATTTTCTCACAAACCATATTGTACCATTTATTAAGAAAAGAACTGAGAGAAAACGAAGTTGAACTGGAGTAGTAATGATAATCTTTCTTCACTTTCTCTCTCTCTCTCTCTCTCTCTCTTTGGAATAGACATAAAGAGCAAGTGTGTGTATGTGACACACATATGAAGTTAGACATAGCAAAAAAAGAGATGGTGATGACAGCAGTAGTATGTTTGTGAGAAATCAAACAGTTTGTTTTTTCTCCTTCAGTCACTTTAATCTTTTTATATCTTCTTTGTCTCCCTCTTACAGGAGGGAGCAGCGTAAGACAGAGAATGAGAGACACAAATGAATGGAGGACAGATAAAGAGAGAAGAATGATGAAAACTCAATAATACATTCATTCACATAATTTGTGAGTACGAGACGTTTTGGCACAGCTGTTTCGGCACAGCTGATTCATTGGCAGAAGTTTTAATGGCCCTCACTTTCTCTCACCTTCTCTCTCTCTCTTTCTCTTTCCTCTCTCTCTTTCTCCCACTCTCTCTTCTCTCTCTCTCTCTCTCTCTCTCTCTGCAAGCATATTTCTCATTATGTGTATGGGGAGAGGGAAACAGTTGAAGTCAATTGTGTAAATAAATTGTAATGTCCCACTCTCTCACACTCTCTCTGTATATATATTCCTGCAGGCATGTACACAGGCATGCATGCATGTGAGTGTGTGTGTGTATGTGTGTGTATATGTTTACCTCCAGTGCCAAAAAAATTCTGTTGCCAAAATAGATCCAAAGTCCAGTCAACCATACTAAATTGTCAGAATCCAAACAACCACGCCACTTGTCTCATTCCAATAACTTCTTTCCAAGTTCTTGCTGTTAATGTAATTCACATCAGATTCAAAATGACTCAAAATGCCTCCCTTCTTTTTTGTTACCTACCAATGACTATTCAAAAGGATTACAGTACAGTTCTATATTTAAGAGATGAGGAATTATGTACATTATTTACATTCGCCGGATATTTGTCCTCATCTTGTTTGTTGTTAACACAGTGTTTCAGCTGATATACCCTCCAGCCTTCATCAGGTGTCTTGAGGAAATTTCGAACATGGGTTCTCATTCCTAAGGTATTTTTTTGATATTATTATTATTATTATTCAGGTCATTGCTTGGAATCAAACTCGAAATCTTGGGGTTAGTAGCCTGTGCTTGTAGTTGTTAAGAGTACAGGCTACTAACTCCAAGATTCCAAGTTCGATTCCAGGCAGAGACTTGAATAATAATAATAATAATAATGATAATAATAATAATAATAATAACATCAAAAAATAACTTAGGAATGAGAATCCAGGTTTGTAATTTCCCCAAGACACCTGATGAAGGCTGGAGGGTATATCAGCCGAAACATTGTGTTAACAAGAAAGAAGATGGGGACAAATATCAGTCAATTGTAAATAATGTAGGATTACAGTAGTTTCACATTAAGAAAAACAGCTGAAAAAAATAAGGGGTTTTTCACTTCAAACATTTTAGTTAAACCAGTAACATCTTAATAATAAGAAAAAAAGTCATCATACTCTGTTCCCAACCTGCGGTCTGTGGACCCCTGGTGGTCCCCTAAGGTAGTACAGGGGGTCCATAGACTAAATTCAAAATTTCCTATGTAAGTAGTTTGCTTACCAACCACATGGTTCTGGGTTCAGTCCCACAACAAAACATGTTCTGATGCAACGCTTGTGCCTAAATTCCAAACCCTATATGTGTATTGAAGGAGGGCAAGAACCAGTGGTCTATCCATTTCCATAGATCTGTTGCTATATGTATAGATATTCTTTCTACTCTAGGTTTGGAATTTTGCAAGAAGGGGTTAGCTAATTACATCAAACCCAGAGCCCCATGATAAACAAAGTTATCCTGGTGGAATTTGAACTCAAAACATTGAAGAAGGAATCTCTCATAAGAGTGTCAGGTAGATCTCACCTTCAGAATCTCCTGTCTTTTACACTTCAATTAGTCCATTGTCAGGAATCATTATTATCATACAAAATATTGTCTGAATTTTATTCATTAAAGAATGACTTGTTAATCAGTTAATTAGTGAACTGTTAAAAAAACATATTACACACGTCTGTTTAGAGGTATTGTCATCAAGACATTGAGGTGTTTTAGTACAATGATAAACGAGTTTCCGTTTACCTATACAGGTGTATCAACCTAGACACATTCATATGCTGGGTGTCTGTCTGTGTGTGTGTGTGTGTGTGTGTGTATAACAGGTACAGTCTCTTCAATAAGGTTAAAACTGTAACAAAGAAACTAGACCATCTTCAACAGATTCACCTTTTTAATTATTTCTTATTGAATGTGATGGAATTCCAAGCAATAAACTACGAACGTATTCTTTATTCTTGCTTGTTCTTGTGACAGTGAAAACTTTTATTTATTTATTTTTCATAACTTTTTTTTTATTAAACCATTCTCTTCAATAATTTAATGGAACGAAACTGCCATATTCATCTGTAAAAAAAAACCCCGCAAAACAAAATAAACAATGAAAACTACTTCTACTCACAGTAATACAATTTGGCAGAACATTTTGGATTTTTGCACTATTTCTTTTTTATTTTTATTTTTCTAAAGCAATTCAATTCACCAAAGTTGTCTAATTCAAGGGAACAAAACCAACATATTCTAGGAATTGTTTAAGTATTTTCTATTCCTCCTACCAATTTAAAGAACAACATTCAATAACATGTTGTTGTTTTTTATTTTTGGTTTTTGCAATTAACTCCACTTTAATACAATTGGAAGAACAGGCCCCATTATATTCATCAACAATTGTTTTAAAATTCCTTCCACTCTCTCGCAAAACTGCTGCAAATAAACCAGCAGAATCATCAAATTTTTCTTCTTTTTTACAAAGAAATATACCAGCATAATGAGGAGAATGATTAAATCCCTGTTAATTATATTTACGAATCATTTAAAATTAAAACCATTTTTTGCACCTTAATGGGAGAGTTCACCGAAATGAAATGGCAATAAGTTCAAATTCCATAAAGTACACTTCACTATTCACCGTTGCAAGGTCTTTAAAATAAATACCAATAACTACAGATGCCAGCATGCTAATGCTAAAAACAACAACAACAGAGTGGAGGTGCAATGGCCCAGTGGTTAGGGCAGCGGACTCGCAGTCGTAAAAACACGATTTTGATTCCCAGACTGGGCATTGTGAGTGTTTATTGAGCAAAAACACCTAAGCTCCATGAGGCTCCAGCAGTGGTGGTCGTGATCCCTGCTGTACTCTTTCACCACAACTTTTCTCTCACTCTTTATTCCTACATCTGTCACAAAGTACCACCACCATGGTGTAACCCACTATCGTGTGGTAAACTTTCATACCCTAGTCTAGATTGCGAATCCTCTGTACCCCACGATGATTCATCTCTCCACCCGTTAAAAGCCACCGCTTACGGAATGATGATAACAACGTAGCTTTCGCACCCGTGCAACTGCCAGTCTATCGTGTGAGGCGGGTGGATCTTCAAGTTGCCCACATGCATTCTTAGTAGCTTAGAGTAGGCTCGAATTAGAGATCATTCTTTGTGGCTAATGGCATGAGTCCTGATTTTTTTGGTGAAGAAGAAGAAGACAACAACAACGGAGGAGTGAACCAAAGCAAACATTGAGGGGTTGATGGTTGTGGAGAGGGGTTGATGGTCGTGGAGAGGGGTTGAAGGCCTGACTGATAAGTCGGTGGCTTGGTTGAGGGGTTGCTTTGTGTGAATGGGTAAGTAAATGGAAACTAATCGACAAATACCTGATAACACCTTGGGATCTTGATGTCTGTACCTCTAAACACACAGATTTTATCTTTCCCTCATTTCAGGCTTTAGACTGTGGCCATACTGGGGCATGGCCTCGAATCTTTTAGTCAAATGAGTTGACCCCTAGTACCTAAACCTGGCACTTATTGTATTGGTCTCTTTTTGCTGAAATGCTAAGTTGTAGGGACATAAACACACCAACACCGGTTGTAACGCAATAGCAGAGGACAAACACAGACACAAAGGCACGCACACACATAGATATGTAAATACGTATAGAATGGGCTTCTTTAAGTTTCTGTCAACCAAATCCATTCACAAGGTTTGGGTTGACCCGAAGCTATATTAGATGACACTAGACCAAGACGCCACGCAGTGGGACTGAACCCAGAACTATGTGGTTGGGAAGCTAGTTTCTTACCACACAGCCACACCTTCATCTATGTTCGTCATTATTTTAACAGCACTCTAATTAACAGATAAATATGTTATTCTTAAAACCAGACGTTTCATAATTGAAATTGACAGTTTGGTTGCAGGTTCCTTGACAAGTTTATTCTTTGTTTTACAAGTTTGATGGTTTGGTTGAAGATTTGGCTTGACAGGTTAATGATTTCATTAAGGACCTAGATAGCTTGGTTGAGGGGTTTAATTGGAAGATTACTTGATTGGTTGTGGAGTTGATGATTTCGTGGTCGAGTTGATGGTTTGATAGCTGGATGATAGATTAGTTGATGGGTTGATCATTTCAGAGAAATCCTAATGATTTGGATGCAGACTTGATGGCTAAGCTTGAAGTTTGGTGGTTCAGTTGAAAGGTTGATGGTTTGGTCGAGAGGCTGGTGGTTTTTGTACCTCAAGATGGTTCAGCTCCACCCATTACAAACCGCATGGTTCCGGGTTCAGTTCCACTGTGTGGCACCTTGGGCAAGTGTCTTCTACTATAGCCTCGGGCCAACCAAAGCCTTGCGAGTGGATTTGGTAAGAGGAAACTGTAAAAAGCCTATTGTATATATGTATGTATATATATATATATATATATATATATATACATATATATATGTATGTATGTATGTATGTGTGTGTATATGTTTGTGTGTCTGTGTTTATCCCCCCCAACATCGCTTGACAACCGATGTTGGTGTGTTTACGTCCCCATAACTTACCAGTTTGGCAAAAGAGACCGATAGAGTAAGTAATAGGCTTACAAAGAATAAGTCCTGGGTTCAATTTGCTCGACTAAAGGCGGTGCTCCAGCATGGCTACAGTCAAATGACTGAAACAAGTAAAAGAGTTAACGAATATATGTATGTATGTATGTATGTATGTGTATGCATACATACTCACACCATCATCACCAGCCACATCAATCAAACTTTATACCACATGGCGCCTCTTCCACTTCCACTCTTAAACCAATGTTACTACCAGTGCCACTATCCCTCCCTCACATGCCATCCATGGCCACCACCACCATACACCCACCACATCTCTGTCACTAACAACACTTTTCTTTTGATCTCTGCAGTGATTATAGTGATTATGGTGCAGAAATGCACTTTAAAATTTTAATAACAATATCCAGAGCTTTGATCATAATATGAGGATAACTCTTAATTCATTTTAAATAAAGAGATTGGGACCAGCAATTTTGATAACAATAACAGGTTAATGAAATTATAAGCAGCTTCTAGTTCACACACACACAGATTCATGGTATGTTTGCAAGAGTAATTCTCATTTAATTATCAAAGATACAAAATGAATGTCAGAAGAAAATATGAAAACTTGGTTAAAATTGGGATCTACAAAAATTTTACCACAAGGTAAAATAAATATTTGAGATGCTTTGCCCAAAACGCAAAGAGTAGAAGCTACTTGCAGGATGTTTTGCAAATTCTTTTAAATCCTATTTCTTTACTACCCACAAGGGGCTAAACACAGGGATGACAAACAAGGACAGACAAATGGATTAAGTCGATTACATCGATCCCAGTGCATAACTGGTACTTATTTAATCCACCCCGAAAGGATGAAAGGCAAAGTCGACCTCAGCGGAATTTGAACTCAAAACGTAAAGACAGACAAAATATCTATTTCTTTACTACCCACAAGGGGCTAAACACAGAGAGGATGAACAAGGCGAGACAAATGGATTAAATTGATTATATCGACCCCAGTGCATAACTGGTACTTATTTAATCAACTCCGAAAGGATGAAAGGCAAAGTCGACCTCAGCGGAATTTTAACTCAGAACATAACGGCAGATGAAAAACCACTAAGCATTTTGCCCGGCATGCTAACGTTTTTCTGCCAGCTGGCCGCCTTCTTTTAAATCCATTGCAATGTTGATAAGCAGGGATCTCAGGGTCACAAGCATTTCGCCCCTTACCCTGTACACTTTGTGTGGTGTTAGTGGTGTTAAGGGCTGTGATGGAGCTATGTGGTGTTGGTGGAGGGGATTGCAGATGAGGTGGACAGAAGTAAGGACTGCAGGGGCCTGTGACACAGGCACAGGGCATGCATGGGCAAGAAGCACGTGTGGTCAGTTCAAGCAGAGACAGCAGCGAGACAAGACGTGTTGAATTCATGAGAGTGACCGCTGATTCCGCCGAGGTCAACAGGTAAGGCCTTTCGTATTTCTTTCTCCTGTTTGCTTCTTTTTCTGAATTAGTCTTTCCCTGCAGAAGAGTTCCATTTATGGTCTCTGGTCAACCACAGCCAACTTGACCTCGCTTCAGCTGCTGTGCTTATCTCCTTGGCGCCTTTCTTCAGTTGTTTGGCTTCCAGACCAATCTTCTGCAGGAATAGCATAACAATTTCATAAAACTAAAATAAATCTTTATATTCTAGAGCAAGGCACTAGAGATTGGTACTAGGGTAAAATAGAATGGAAATAAACTATGATTTAAGTGTGTCTAATGAGTAAATATAATTAAGAGCGGTAGAAATATTGTTGTTAACAAGAGAGGTAAGCAAGGGAGATAACACCTTATTACATGGATTTAACAGTTTAATTTCCGATGTTAAATTTTAAGTTTTGAAGTGAAATATTAAAGCAAATATTTTCAGTTTTTGTTGCTAGAATGTTTTTTTTTTAGCTGTTCTTCATTCATTTAATCAAAGTTATGGCTTTTAATAACTATTAGATCTTTCCAGATATGACTGTCTTGCTGATTGCATCATTATGACAACTCATTCAAAGATGAGAAAATTAACTCAAACACAAATTTCACTATAAAATAAAATGACAGAAAAAGTTAATTTTTTCATTTCATTTCCTCCCAAAAATAAATGTGGAATTTTGTTAATATTTGATAGTGGTTGTTCTCCATGAACACATATTTCATAAGTGTTCTGGTGAGCATGCTAACAGACTAACAAAACCAATTCCTCTATAAATGACCCTTTAACCTTTTAGTATTTGAACCAGCAATATAAGGCCCAAATATTGTAGGGAGTTTCAATTCTCAGACTAGCAACACATTTTGTTCTTGATCAAAACACTTCATTTCATGTTGCCCCAGTCCACTCAGCTGTCAATGTCTAACCCTGTGTTGGAATAGCTTTCCAATCAGGGGAAATGTTGGCCTGCTCGCCTAGTCAGTAGGATGGCATCATTCTAAAGCTAAAATGCATTGTGACCAGCAATGTATAACAACATCTGATAGTCAGGTTAATCATGTGATTATATAATATATATATATATATTATATATATATATATATATATATATATATAAATATATAGAGTCACCCCATATATATATATATATATTGGGTTACTCCATAAATAATGCAGTTTTTTTTTCAATTGCATGAACTTAAAATCAGAGGTGGATGGGATAAACTACCTGCATCAACTTGCTATAAAAACAGGTAATAATTTTACCTTGCTCTTATTCTTAGTGCAAGTTTTGAAGAGTACAGTTCAATTTTAACAGTTATGTTTTCAAAGCTATAATAGAAGGCAACAACGGAACGGTAAATGGGAGGAATATTAATGAAGTATATGGGGATCGGACAATAAGCGTAAGCCAGTGTGAATGGTGGTTCCAGAAATTCCAAGCTGGAAACTACAGCTTTGATGGTAAACAGAAACTAAAAGAAGCCTGACATGTATATACATGCATACACAAACGATGTGAGTGTGTCCATGTGTGTGTGTCCATGTGTGTGTGTGTGTCCATGTGTGTGTGTGTGTGTGCATGCATGCTTGTGTCTCCTTCTCTTGAGACTCTACAAAAGCCATATATAGTCATATACAAGGTCATACATTTCCAGTCTTCTGAAGGAAACATGTCTGGCCACCAGAAATATTACCTTGCTTGGAAAGAAGCAAAAAGGGTTAGCTACAGAAAGGGCATCTGGCTGAAGAAACACTACCTCAATCAACTCCATCTGACCCATGCCAGCATGAGAATGTGGATGTTAAAACGACCATGATGTTGATGCAATATACACCTTTTCTTTCACCACCACCCCACTCTCCAATTCTTCATTGGCATACCTGCCTACCATTCATCCATTCCTTTCTTAAAACTTCTTCCATCCCCATCTCATTCTAGCCACTATCACCAAGTCTGATCGACTTTCTTCATTCAACAAACCTCCTTCATAACGATCTGCCTTCACGCTTTTCCATTTCCATGCTTCCAGTTCACCGTTCTTCCAACTGCAGCACCCTTCCTACACATACAAATTCACTTAAATTTAGATGCCACATTAGTTAATAATCTTCCTACACAACTACATTCCAATGAACCCACCCAGCAAATATTGCACATTTAATGGAGATCACTCCACCACCACCACCACCACCTTCCTACACTCTCCATCAACAACTTCCTCCTCCTCCTCTGCATCTCACCACATGCTTTACTACTTAACATCAATGCTAATGTCTTACCAATATTCATCTTCGTATCATTCATTTCCATACATTACTTCCACAAAGGACTGAAGGCTACGGGAAATACATCTGTAGGAGGAGGAGGTGGAGGAGGAGGAGGAAGAGGACGTACTGCATTATACACGTTATGTATGTGTGTGTGTAGTGTCTGCATGTGTGTGTGTACATATACACATTCTTTTATTCTTTTACTTGTTTCAGTCATTTGACTGTGGCCATGCTGGAGCACCGCTTTTAGTCGAGCAAATCAATCCCAGGATTTATTCTTTCTAAGCCTAGTACATGTTCTATCAACCCCTTTTTCCGAACCGCTAAGTTACAGGGATGTAAACACACCAACATCAGTTGTCAAGCGATGTTGGGGGGACAAACACAGACACACAAACACACACACACACACACACACACACACACACACACACATATATATATATATACATATATATGAAAGGCTTCTTTCAGTTTCTGTCAAACAAATCCACTCATAAGACTTTGGTCAATTACTATATATAACTTCTTCACAAAAAAAAAACAAACAATTATACACACAAACACACATACATAAATGCATGCACACACACACTATAAAGTTTCACTTATTTAATTTAAGGAATTGACAGAAAAAAACCTCAATTCAAATTAGTAACACTACAAGACAAAGTTCCCTCTAGGGTAGATCAAAATTAAAAAATTCTGAGCTCAGTAATTAACTGAGCACAGTAATTAACTGAGCACAGTAATTAACTGAGCACAGTAATTAACTTGAATAATATTAATGAATACAAATAATGAGAAAACATGAATATATATATATATATATATATATATATATATTATATATATATATATATATAGTGGAGCGCTAAGAGCACCATCTGAGCATGATCATTGCCAGAGCAACAAATTGGCTTCCGTGTCGGTGGCACGTAAAAAGCACCATTCAAGCGTGATCATTACCTGCATCGCCTTACAGGCACCTGTGCTGGTGGCACGTATAAGCACCCACTACATTCTTGGAGTGGTTGGCATTAGGAAGGGCATCCAGTTGTAGAAACTCTGCCAGATCAGATTGGAGCCTGGTGCAGCCATCTGGTTCGCCAGACCTCAGTCAAAACGTTCAACCCATGGAAAGTGGATGTTAAACGATGATGATGATATATATATATATATGAGTACTAGAAGCTAAGCCCAAGTTTCATCCGGTCGGTTTGGATGATGTAGTTGTAAAACCTGCTCTGTGTGAGCATTCGACTTGTTTGGGAATGCTTACATTAAAAGACAATTTTAGAATTACTTTTTATCTGTCAAAACACTAAAAATAACTGACCAACAAAAAAAGAAAATCCAACCAAGATTCAACCAAATCAAAAAATAAACCCAAATACTAAGCGAACAAAGATGAACCATCCCACTTCCATAGTGCACGCATATGCACACACATTCATATACCCTCCCCCTTTTACATACACACACATATATTCATACAGAGTTGAAATGCTGTTTGATTTATTTTTTCAGCGTACAATTTTCATCCTCCCACAACCAAGTATGACATCACCCCTTCCTTTCTCATTCATCAACACAAGAGTATTATCATACTAGATTATCCCAGTAACCATGGGAGCTATGAAAATAAAATACAAAGCCTAGCAACACCACATCTGCGTAATTTTTCTTGCAATTCCACCCAGCCGTTTGACCGTGAATCCCAAGGTCAAATTTATATGCATAGACAAATCTTTATTAGAACAAGAAGAAAGATATATTTTTTTTGTCAACATGTAAATACTGAACAGTATCTATAACAGACAATTTCTCTGCTCTTAAAAGGATTTTATGCTTTATGTATACTCTTTTACTTGTTTCAGTCATTTGGCTGTGGCCATGTTGGAGCACTGCCTTTAGTCAAGCAAACTGACCCCAGGACTTATTCTTTGTAGATTGAGTATTTATTCTACCGGTCTCTTTTGTCGAACCACTAAGCAACAGGGACATAAACACACCAACATCAGTTGTCAAGTGATGTTGGGGGGACAAGCACAGACACACAAACACACAAACACACACACACACATATGTATATACATATATATGACAGGCTTCTTTCAGTTTCTGTCTACCAAATCCACCCACAAGACCTTGGTTGGCCCAAGGCTATAGTAGAAGACACTTGCCCAAGGTGCCACACAGTGGGACTGAACCCGGAACCATGTGGTTGGTAAGCAAGCTATTTACCACAGCCACTCAAGTATATATATATATATATATATATATATATATATATATATATACTTGGTCTTCATATATATACATTTGTTCTATGTGAACAATGTAGTAAAGTTTTCCCTGAAGAACTGTTGTGGATCTGCACACAACTGCATTATATACACCCACTGCAGAGAATGCAAATAACCACAAAACACACAGGCAGGGACAAATAGTATAAACGGTATGTTGTATTTCTCCTGCTTGGTTCTATTTTGACTCTGGATACCAAAACCAGTAAATACCATTAAGTACAGTTGTAACCACACTACTTAACTGCAAACAGAATGGATGGCGATTATCTGTGTAGAGCTCCAAACACCACAGTCACACAAGGCATATACACAGACACACACACACATACACACACACACACACATATATATATACAACATGTATAACATACACATACACAGCAACTGTACTGAATGAACAAAAGCCAATACACTGCAAGAGAAATGGTCGGCGGTATTGATGTCCAGTAGAAAAGATTTCTCCTTACACAAATGTCCATTTCATATTTCATATTTTACGAGATCAATGAAATAAATGGTATTGGAGAAAATACAGGCCTCGCTATCTTTGATTAAAATATCCTTTGAAGGTTGTAGCCATGTTGTGCCATGGTCCGACGAATAACTAAAGGAAAATTAGTTTACCTGTCCAAATTGTAGTTGACCGGCCATGACTCCAAACCACTGAAAATCCAAAAGCTGCACCTGGACTTTTAGGAGCGGTACCTGCAAACAATAAGAAAAAAAAAACCATGATTGGATAGTGACCTAATAAACATATATTGTAACTAAATGTAAAATGGAATTGTCAAGATTTGTAGATAGATTCATCGCAAAGAAAATATTAATAACAATAATAATTAATTAATTTTACATATACATACATATTTATATATACATAGACAAACTACATGAAATCTTGTGTAGCTCTGCATTGGCAAGTCTTGAAAAAAAATTATAGAAA
>NC_043009.1:65930242-65990242 GCF_006345805.1 Octopus sinensis
CCACCACCACCATTACTACTACTACTACCACCACCACCACCACTACTACTACTACTACCACCACCACTACTACTACTACTACCACCACCACCACCACTACCTGTAGTACCAGCATCATACCTATGAAAAAACTGCTACCATCCCCCCCCTCCAACCACAACCATTATAATCCTATACCAAATCTGGAAACTTGTGGTTAATTAATTTAATTCCACATTGAAAAGACAATTAACCAGATAGGATTAAGGTTTCTGCTAATCCTGACAACAACAACAACAACAACAACAACAACGGTAATACAAGGAGAATCACAGGAACAGCAACAGTAAAATAATAAGAACAGTTATAACAAAAGTAAACACAACAACAACAACAGCAGTAGCAGCAGCAGACTTAATAATGGTTCATTCTTCTATAGGTACAAGGCTTGGAATTTTGGCAGTCAGGTAGGTTGTTTACATCGACCCCAGTGCATAACTGGTACTTATTTTATCAACCCCGAAAGGATGAAAGGCAATGTCAACCCCAGCAAAATAATAATAACAATAATAATAATAATGATCTTTTTATTAGTCACAAGGGTTTACATTAAGAAAAATGTTATGGACAGTACAGGACAAAACAAAGAATGTGTGTGAGTGTGTGTAGTTGTGAGGGTTTTGCATGTAAACAAGACCAACAAAATTATCAAAAACAGAAAGAAATCAATCAGTAATGTGTATTCCTCAATAGGGAGGAGACGTTTGAGGGCTGCTATGGAAAAACCCCATATAAAAACCATGGATACCCTGAGTTTTGGGACAGGTGTCTCTTTCCCTTTCTGTTTTTTCCAACTACAGGCATATGCTCAGGGTAGGCCCGTTCACTCGCACCATTCTTGCCACTTTCATCCACCTTTCAGCAAACTGGCCAGAAAACAACACTTCCCCCTCGACCCTTATTTTCCTTTTCAAGTTCATCAAGGGATTGGCCAAAGAGAAAAGCGTTTTTCTTCAGCCCCCTTCAATTTCATCCTCAATACAACCTCTTTCGCCATGACCACCAGGCATATAAAAACAGGCATTCCTTCCCGATTAAAGGAAGGTGGTGGAACGATCTTCACGATGGATTCAGTTGACAGCCGGACCCATCCCATAAGTGACAGCAAATGTTTGACATAAACCCATTAGTCAGCAATGCTCGGGCACTGGACGAGTGCATTGCATCCTGTGTGCATCTGAAACATGCTCAGTTGACAGCACTTCTGTGCCTGTAAAGTTTATCTCGAACAGGTAAAGCTCCCTTGTAACACTGCCAGGCCAGAGATTTTTGGAAATTATCCATTGATCCCGGCCTGGAAGTTCTCCAGAAAGAGTGACTAGCTGATCTTCAATGCCTAAGGTCTCCCCATGAACATGATCGCACTTTTCCTCCACTAATCCTCTATAAAAGCTGAAGTGAACATTCCACCTATTGCACTGTCTGATTAGATGAGGGCTGAGAGCGCTTGAAGTCATTCCACTTTCCAAATGTTACCCTTCGGTCTCTATTTTACCCAGGGCTGCAGCTCCATTAAAGAGACAAGCTGTGGAAATACATGTCTGCCCAAGTCAATTATATGAGAGGGTGTCGACAGTTGATACTAGACCAGTACTTTATTCTAATGACCCCGCCAAAAGGGTAAAAGACAAAAATTGATCTTAGCAGGATTTGAACTCAGTACGTGAAGAACCAGAAGAATTAACAACAACCGTAATAGCAGCACTAACAACAGAAATAGCAGCAGCACCCCACCAATATCACCACCATCACAAAGAACAAGAGCCACAGAACTACAACAACAAGAACAACAACATTGACAGCATGTTACAACAACAACAACAAGAAGCACAGACAGCAACCACAAGAACACTGTCATTAGCAAGATTAACAATATTAACCATGAAACAACACAAAAACAACAACAGCAACAACAACAACAATTAAAACTATCACTAACACCACCACCACCACCATAATCAATAACATCAGCAACAAGAGGGAACATTGTATGGAGATTAAGGGTAAAAAGCCATGGATTATCTTCAGTTTCAGTTCTGCTCTACCCCTCCACTTCTCTTTCACCCACTTACCTCCCCTACTTACTACTAAAACTACTACTACTACTACTACTGACATTACAATTGTTGTTACTACTACTACCACTGCTACTACTATTGTTTCAATTGCAACAACATCTGTTGAAGTCATAGGCTGCACCTTGTGCACTTTTCAACAAAGCGAATGGCTTCTGCGAGTGTTCAGTGGTAATTAGATGGTGGGAGGTAAAGCAGCCGGATGGTGAAGGAGGGCTGCAGAGGTTCAATTTGTGATACAGGCATAGCTATGGGTGTTGTTGTTTGACATCCCATCAAGTTAGCTTCTTAGCGAGTATACTTATCATCAAAGACATTCCATCCAATCATGGCCATTCCACGTTTTTGTATATTAAATAGATGCAGGTATAGCTGCGTGGTTAAGAAGCTGGCTTCTCAAACGATGTGGTCTAGGGTTCAGGCCCACTGCATGGCACCTTGGGAAAGTGTCTTCTACTATAGCCCTGATCAACCAAAGCCTTGAGGATGGATTGGAGTTGGTAGACGGAAAATTGAAAGCCCATCATCATCACATCTGAGTGAACCATATAGAATCCTTCTCACCAACACAAAATGTTGTTGTAGCAAATCGTCCAGTTAACATGAGGTACTCAATCAGATGGACTTTCAATGGGTTGGTTCCATCCAAACATTGGTTTCTATTTTCAACACAAAGCCAGCAGTTTCAAAGGAGGAGGTAGGTCAATTACATTGACCCCACAGTAACTAACTGATACTTATTCCATCAGTCCCAAATAAGATGAAAGGTAAAATCATTCTTGGCAGAATTTGAACTCAGAACAGTAAGATGGCAGAAAATGTTGTTAAGAATTTTACCTGTGTGTTACCGATTCTGCCAGCTTGCTGCCTTAAGTCCATCCAAATACTAAAGACAGATATCCAAAGTTAATTGTATTTATTGTATGATTTGACAATAGGGGCCCACCTAGCATGGCTGTGATGTCTATCCTGACATATGTCAGAACATAACTTTGTGATTTTAATGTCGTTTTCCACTTAGTTCTTATTCGGGATTTCCTAATTTGCGATTAGTGCTTGTTAAAGCTGAAACAGTGATTAAATATATCCCACCTCACCTCCACTCCACACTTTGTATTATTAAGAGGCTTTCATTAGCTTTCTTGATCCATACTTAAATGACAAGATTTCAAATAAACTACAAGATTTCAATGCACAATGTGTGTGTGTGTGAGAGAGAGAAAGAGAGAGAGAGAGAGCTACCATATATCAGTAATGAGAAAGCAACAAAGTGAAAAGAACTCAATACATGGTGTAGTGTTGAGATACTTTCTTTTTGTTAACAGTGACTCTAATTCCATTGTAAATTTTACTTGAAGCTTCTCAGCAACAATTATTCTTCAGATGGCATTTTCATGATGCCTCGTTGAATGTCAGGGAAAGAAAATATACATATAATCACATGCTTGCATAACTGACCAGACTATCAGACATTGTTATACATCGCTGGTCACAATGCACTTTGCACTGTTTTAACTTTTGAATGACGCCGCCCCACTGGCTACTTGAGCAGGCCACCATTTGCCTTGATCAGACAAGGATATTCTATCACGGGGTTATCCATTTACAGCTGAGTGGACTGAGGCAACACAAAATGAAATATTTTGCTCAACAACCAAACCACCTGCTCAGAAGGACAATCCTTTCTGTCAGATTTTTTGTAAGTTTTAACCATTAACTTTTTTGATAGGCGGCAAGCTGGGAGAAACATTAGCACACTGGACGAAATGCTTAGCAGTATTTGATCTGTCTCTATGTTATAGGTGTAGGAGTGGCTGTGTGGTAAGTAGCTTGCTTACCAACCACATGCTTCCAGGTTCAGTCCCACTGCGTGGAATCTTGGGCAAGTGTCTTCTACTATAGTCTCGGGCCAACCAAAGCCTTGTGAGTGAATTTGGTAGACAGAAACTGAAAGAAGCCAGTCGTATATATATATATATATATAATATATATATATGTATATATATACATATATATACACAGGTGCAGGAGTGGCTGTGTGGTAAGAAGCTTGCTTACCAACAACATGGTTTCAGGTTCAGTTCCACTGTGTAGCACCTTGGGCAAGTGTCTTCTACTATAGCCTTGGGCCAACTAAAGCCTTGTGAGTGGACTTGGAAGATGGAAACTGAGAGAAGCCCATCGTATATATATATATGTATGTATGTATGCATCTGCATAAGTTTGCGTATGTGTGTCCCAACATCGCTTGACAATCGATGCTAGTGTAGACCGATAGAATAAGTACTAGGCTTACAAAGAATAGGTCCTGGGGTCGATTTGCTTGACTAAAGCTGGTGCTCCAGCATGGCTGCAGTCAAAATGACTGAAACGAATAAAAGAATAAGATAACCAATCACACCAAAACCAGACTCACTTTAATTCCAACCATTTTTCCTTAAAGACTGGAACTGCTAAAAGATCCCATAACCACAGATTCACAGATTTGTGTGAATTTGGTCTAATTAAAATTTTAATTAATATTTTAATGAACAACTGCACTGCCACAGAAACGTATTCTTGTGTGTGTGTGTGTTTAATATGAACAAAAAAAAATATGTAAAATACAGAGGGCTGATTGGCTTGACCCCAGTACATTACTGTAATGTCACCAATGTTGGTTTCAAATTTTGGCACAGGCCAGCAATCTTGGGGGAGGGGGTAAGTCGGTTACATTGACCCAGTGTTTGACTGGTACTTATTTTATCAACTCCGAAAGGATGAAAGTCAGCCTCCAAAATCGAAGCGAAATATCAGCACTATGGTGTAGTTCTGGCTACTAGTAGTAGCAGCAGTAGTAGTACTAGTAATGTTAGTAGTAGTAGTAACATCAGCGACAGTAGGAAGAAGAAGAAATAGAGAAGGAGGCCAAAGAGTGTGAGAGGACCACGAAGAGGAAGTAAAAAGTGCCAACCAAAGTTAACAACATTAGCAACAGAGCCTCCGCCTCCCCCTCCTCCTTGTCCCCCTCCCACCCACCTCACTCTGGCCCCCAAGTCCCTGTCCACAAAGCCATTCAGTGGAAACACCCCCCCCCCACCACCACTCATTCATTACTGCAATCTTTCTTCTGAACCCAAGGAGCCGATATCAAATGATATTAATTTTAAAAACAAAAAAAAACCGAGCAAATAACCCCCCCTCACCACCCCTCCACCATAAACAAACTGAATAAATAAATAAATAAATAAATAAATAAATACAAAGACAGCAAATGGAAATAAAAAGAAAAAAAAAAGATTGAAAAAGAAAAGACAAAGAAACTGCGAAAGATATTTTTTTTGGTATTTTAAATTCAGAAAAAGTTTTCTTTTTTTTTTAATTTGAATAAATATAAAGAATATAAAAAAAAATTATAAAAAAAAATTATAAAAAAAAAATATACCCCCTTCCCTCCACCCCTTGCTATCCATTTTTTTGCAGTGATACATCATATCATTGCAGGAAGGGGAGGCACGGGGGGGGCACTTCCCCCCCTCCCCTTAATTTTTATTCCAGTTATCAGTCTGATTCCATGTATTGATTAAGCCGACTGTCCAATTATAGAATTTTATTTCTAGAACTTGCCATTCAAATTAGCTTTAAATTTATTATTTTGCTGTTATTAATTATACTGTTGTTGTTGTAGTGGTGGTGGTGTTGGCGTTTGTTTTGTTTTTGCTTTTCGTTGTTTTATATTTACATTGATGATTTCTGTTTTTTTTTCTTTTTTTTAATGAAACCAAACCAAATCAAAGAAATTTGAGAACATTTATGAAAATCTTATCTAAAACAGAACAGTAGGAGATAATATTAATTATAATGGTGTCATTATATAATCTTCAGCACAGTTGTTGCTGTCTGCACTAAGGATTAATAACAATAATAATAATAATCCTTTCTAATACAGGTACAGGACCTGAAATGTGAGGGTGGATTACATCAACTCCAGTGCTCAACTAGTCCTTATTTTGTCAACCCTGAAGGGATGCAAAGAAAACTTAACTTCAGTAGCATTTGAACTCGGAATGTAAAGCCAGAAAAAATTTTGCTAACCAACCACATGGTTCCGGGTTCAGTCCCACTGCGTGGCATCTTGGGCAAGTGTCTTCTGCTATAGCCCCGGGCCGACCAATGCCTTGTGAGTGGATTTGGTAGATGGAAACTGAAAGAAGCCTGTCGTATATATGTATATATATATATGTATGTGTGTTTGTGTTTGTCCCCCAGCATTGCTTGACAACCGATGCTGGTGTGTTTACGTCCCCGTCACTTAGCGGTTCAGCAAAAGAGACCGATAGAATAAGTACTGGGCTTACAAAGAATAAGTCCCGGGGTCAATTTGCTCGACTAAAGGCGGTGCTCCAGCATGGCTGCAGTCAAATGACTGAAACAAGTAAAAGAGTAAAAGAGTACTATGTTAACAATTCTGCAGTTTGTTGCAATAATAACAATAATGCTTTCTACTGAAGGCACAAAGCCTGAAATGTTGTAAGAAGGGACTAGATGATCACATCAACCCCAGTGTTTTACTGGTACTTAATCTATCAACCCTGAATGGTTGAAAGGCAGAGCCAACCTTGGCAGAATTTGAACTTAGAAAGATGTAAAGACAAATGAAATACCATTAAGAATTTTGCCTGGCATAGGCAAAGTGGACCTCGTTGGAATTTGAACTCAGAATGTAAAGACAGTTACTAAGTATTTCACCTGGCATGTGAAAGTATGTGGAACAAATAGGGGCTGCAATAAGGGTAGAGCACTTGCAGAAAACAGCACTGCTTGGAACCACTCGAATACGCCAAGAGGTGCTCGAAAAATAAGAGGTGTTACTTTAGTTCACAGGTAGTGAACAGCTGACACCGTAGTACATCTCCAGCATTAGAAGCTGTGCAAAAGCAACAATAATAATAGAAATAATAATAATAATAATAATAATAATAATAATAACAATGGAATACTGGAGCTGCTGTCAGGCTCGAAGTAATCCAAAAGACAGCGCTGTTAGTTACAGCTCACATTCTAAGGTGAGTATTGTCTCTTTGAGTCACAGGAGAAGGCACTCCTTGAAACCTTTGGTGATTTGTTATTGCCTGCTTTCAAGTAAAGATCAACCACAAATAGAACAGTGAGAATCACAATAATAATAATAATACTAATAATAATAATAATAATAATAATAATAATAATAATAATGATAAGGAGTGGCTGTGTGGTAAGTAGTTTGCTTACCAACCACATGGTTCCAGGTTCAGTCCCACTGCGTGGCATCTTGGGCAAGTGTCTTCTGCTATAGCCCTGGGCCAACCAATGCCTTGTGAGTGGATTTGGTAGACGGAAACTGAAAGAAGCCTGTCGTATATATGTATATATATGTATGTGTGTCTGTGTGTGTGTGTTTGTGTGTCTGTGTTTGTCCCCCTAGCATTGCTTGACAACTGATGCTGGTGTGTTTACGTCCCCGTCACTTAGCGGTTCGGCAAAAGAGACCGATAGAATAAGTACTGGGCTTACAAAGAATAAGTCCCGGGGTTGATTTGCTCGACTAAAGGCGGTGCTCCAGCATGGCCGCAGTCAAATGACTGAAACAAGTCAAAGAGTCAAAGAGTCATAATACAAAAAACCAAAAGAAAACAGCATCCCTTGCATACAGTAATAAAGAGATGGACTTTAAAACGGTAAAACGAAAAACGTCAGAAATATATTTGAAAGCAAAGGCATTTAGACTCTAGAGACTGACACTGAGACCAAGATGGAACTAGAACAAGAAGAATAAGTTTGGCAACAAAAGAAGAAGAAGAAGCTTTAGACTAAAACAAAAGAGAAATATCAAATAGAATAAAGCCAGGATGTGAAATTGAATAAATAAATTAGAAAATTTAAAAGTATGAATTGATCAAAACAAGATAGCCGCAGGCTGAAGCGAGGAAAATATACAAGTTAGGTGGATGTAGATCAGGAGTAGTAGGGAGAGGAGGGGCGTGAATAGAGGTGGGAGTAGGGCCATGTACTTTAGTTCTGTGTGTGTGTTTGTATACATACGTGTGTGTGTGTGTGTGTGTATGCATATGTATACATAAACATACACATTTTTTTTCTTCAAGCGGACACGACCAAGATGTGTATCATCAAGCCATGCCAAGAATCTTTGTTCCCTGTTAGCTTTGGCTTATCCTCAGCTTCATGTTGCATAGAGCTGCCAAATGTGACCGCGTGTGTATCGTTGGCGATTTTTTTTCCTCCGTCTTCCCTTCCTTGGATCTTTCCTTTTCCTATGTTTCTGACGAAGAGCTCCGCTCGAAACATTGAATCCTCCTTCTTTCTTTCCTTTCCTGAGCGTCCAATAACACTATACTTGTTCCACGTCCTCGTGTTGTTGTGTTTTCTCTTTGTGCTTTCATGTTTGGATTAACTATATATATATATATATGTGTGTGTGTGTGTATATAAATATATCATCACCATCATCATTTAGTGTCCATCTTCCAGGCTGGCATCAGTTAGATGATTTGACTGGGACAGGTATACCAGAAAGCTGTACCAACTTCCAATCAGATTTGGCTTGGTTTCCACAGCTGGATGGCCCACCTCACACCAACCCCACCTTTTACGCGTCACCGCCACTGGCCACAACTACAATCTCTCCACAGTTAGAAATCAACGCTTCTTTATGCAGCTGTCCTTGCCTATATGGAAGCTGTCCTCATATATACACAAGAACATCCTATTACTATCATACCATCCTGCATTCTTCTTTTATTATTCTTCCTCTTCTCCTTCATCTTCTTCCTCTCCACCACCTCCTTCCGTACTTTACTACAACTGCTGTTTAGAATAACACCTATGCAAATATTATAAGCAATACATTCAAAAGAGACATCTCAATAATTCAATCACTTCTACCATCCACAACATGTCACTTTAAGGGCACTTGACCATTTAACATCCTAGTACTATCATGGCACTCCCACATTCTTCTCCTCCTCCTCCTTCTTCTTCCTTACCAAGAATTCACAACGACCTCAAACCCCCAAGAGCAAACAAGAGAGATAGAGACAAGGAGAAACAAGGAAAATGCCCCTAGTATTTGAATGCTATGCAAATATTCTTTTAAAAAAACTTTTCTTTTAATTTTTCCATACTTACTGTTGAAAAAGTCTCAATGACCAAAACCGGTACTGAAATGTTTTTTATAAAATTGTTTTAGCATTTTCTACCTTGAGTTTTGTTTTCCACATATATAGAGGTACACAAGTAGCAGTGTGATTAAGAAGATTGCTTCCTGACCCCTTGAATACTGCAATAAATATGTTTTTTCATGATGTATTTACATTAGGTATGATACACAAATGACTGTTTTAATCTAATACTGCTTCTATACATTGCTTCATATAATGGAATTATATTCAGCTGGGAAGCTAATTGCAACGTCAGTGACTTTTAAGCCATTATTTTCCCATATCAACATGTGATTGACAGGTGATTGACAGTGAGTACATGTTACTGACCAAAGCCTAATAAGGCAGAATAGTGCCTTGTTGGGGTCATCAGTGGCTGCTGAATGATTTTTGTCTACCACTGATACATTTTTGCATTTTTAAACAGAGTATGTCCATAAGAAATATTATCTTTGGATGAATATGGCACTTAATTTTCTTTTTCTTTTTAATATATTTACAATACAGAACCAGTTAAATATATACAGTTTGATTTTAAGCAATACCATTGCTTAATTGTTCCCTTAAACATGGACAGCACAGATGAGATTTCCCAATACTGCTAGAGACCTACATGCTTCCATACAGATGTGGCAACGATGGGAAGCGTTTTGCAGCAGGTGTTCTGAGAGTCACCATCCATGTCGATGTGCTTTTATTCCATTATGAAACTTTGCGTTGACTATTTAGGCTTTTTCCCCTACAACCAGCCATGATAGGGATGTTAAAAATCAAATGATACTGGCGCTTGAAGCTTTTTCAAGTGTGCAAAAGCTTAGCACAAGGCCAATTCCACTCTCTAAACAACTAGTGAGTGTGTGTGTGTGTATATATATATATATATATATATACACATACATTGGCGTTAGGAAGGGCATCCAGCCGTAGAAACACTGCCAGATCTGACTGGGCCTGACGAAGCCTTCCAGCTTCACAGACCCCAGTTGACCCGTCCAACCCATGCTAGCATGGAAAGCGGACGCTAAACGATGATGATGATGATGATGATGATACATATATACACATACATATATATACATATATATATATATATATATATATATATATATATATATATACACACACACACATATACACACACACATATACACACACACATATATACATGTATATGTATATATATAGTATTTCACAGAAGTATGTACACACCTAAAAAATTTCAGTAAATTGCTATTACTCTGATAATATTGAAGGAAATCAAACGAAATTTATACTGACTAAAATATATTACTCATGCAAACATTATACAAATTTGGAACACAAAACAATAAATATTTTCAAAGATATGAATGAAATATTAATTTTCAAACATTACAAAAATATGTACACCCTTATGGAAATTTGCTATATTCAATATTCTATCCACTTTTTTTACTAAATTCAGATATTGCTGATAATTTCAGTTCTAATAAATTATTCCTCCTGTCATTTTTGCACCGGTCATTGTTATTGCATCTGCAGGAATTCTTATTTGTGTACCGTGGTAAAAAATCTTCATTGTGATTAAAATGGCACCAAAAGGAAAAGAATTGTCTGAAGTTTTGAAGGAGATTATTTTTAATTTGCACAGGAATGGTTTAGGATACAAGGTAATTAGCAAACGAATACATGTTAGCGTAAACACCGTTGCCAAAGTAATTCAGAAGTACAAAGCTACCGGACAGCTAAGCAATAGACATCATCCAGGTCATTCTATTTTAACTGCACATGATATTCGTCACATCCAATGTTGCATGATGGATAACAGGTGTTGTACCACTTCATCTTTGGCCCAAGAAGCGTCTTCAGTTAGTGGAAAGAATATATTCACCAAAACAGTTCACCGAAGTTTGAACTAGTGTGGTCTTCATGGACACATTCCTCGCAGGAAGCCTCTTTTTTGATTAGACAAATACTCTGCTCAGATGGTATCTGAAGTATAGTTATATTTTACCCTGATGAAGCAACACTAGTAATTAACACCAAAATGCACATCAAGATGCTTAATTTGCAGTGTGCACTGGCTTGCAGAAGAATCACTTGTAGGTGCTGACATCAGCAATTTTGATTTCACTTGCCTCAACAGATCTTCGCAAGCAAAGATTATTGTCCAACGAATGAAGGGTACTCATAAATGGGCTGGTTATACACCACTAGGCACTTGGCTTGTCGGGTCTTCTAAAATACAGCATATCTCCAAAGGTCTCGGTCACTAGTCATTGCCTTGGTGAGATCTAATGTTCGAAGGTAGTGCTTCACCACCTCATCCCAGGTCTTCCTGGGTCTACTTCTCCCACAGGTTCCCTCAACTGTTAGGGTGTGACACTTTTTCACACAACTGTCCTCATCCATTTGCAACACATGACCATACCAGCGCAGTCGTCTCTCTTGCACACCACATCTGATGCTTCTTAAGTCCAACTTTTTTTTCAGGGCACTTGCACTCTGTCATGTATGCACACTGACATTACACATCCAGTGGAGCAAATTGGCTTCATTCCTTGCAAGTTTATGCATGTCCTCAGCAGTCACAGCCCATGTTTCACTGCCATGTAGCATGGCTGTTTGTACACATGCACCATACAGTCTACTTTTACTCTGAGTGAGAGGCCCTTTGTCACCAGCAGAGGTAGGAGCTCTCTGAACTTTGCCCAGATATATATATATATATATATATATATATATATATACATACACAAGTGTGTGTGGGTGTGTGCAATGAAGACTAACAATGCAAACAGTATTAACACTAAATGGCAATCTTTATATCCTATTGCTGGAATGCTGAACACTTTGGTTTTCATCTTCCTAGAGAACCTCTCATATGGACGGCACACAATGCTGAGAATGAACATATATCATTAGCAGACAAGAATCATTTGGTATGGGTGCCAGAAAGGAAAGATCATGTGATTTCAGCGTACTGTGCTTCGTCAGTGACAGGTTCCCAATCGACACATACCAGCCAACTCTCACTGTCAATCATAAACTCTTTTACTCTTTTACTTGTTTCAGTCATTTGACTGTGGCCATGCTGGAGCACCGCCTTTAGTTGAGCAAATCGACCCCAGGGCTTATTCTTTGTAAGCCTAGTACTTATTTTATCAGTCTCTCTTGCCGAACTGCTAAATGACGGGGACGTAAACACACCAGTATCGGCTGTCAAGCGATGTTGGAGGGACAAACACAGACACAAACATATACACACACATACATATATATATATATATATATTATATATATATATATATATATAATATATATATATATGCACGATGGGCTTCTTTCATTTTTCCACTATCAAATCCACTCACAAGGCTTTGGTCAGCCAGAGGTTATAGCAGAAGACACTTGGCCAAGGTGCCATGCAGTTGGACTGAATCCAGAACCATGAGGTTCGTAAGCAAGCTACTTACCATACAGTCACTCCTATGCCTATATAGAATAACAGTGACTTTTCACTAATTGGTGTCAAAAATAACCTTCAGGTTTATCAAAAATTGAATGTTCGCAACCGAAGCAGTATTAATACTGAATCTCTGAGGAAGCAGAGTATTCTACATATTATTAGTAGAACATAAGCAAGTGAAAGGAAATGCCTTACCCGAGGATGGAACCCACAATCTTAAGATCATTAGCTGAACACCTTAACCACTAGGCTACACAAACAGCTATTTTAATCTTGTTATTACAATAATGACAACATGTGTCTTCACTAAATAAATGCATAACTTAGCAAACCCAGTATTTTAAGACATCACCTTTGTCTTCCAAATAACCTTTGTATATTGTTTGTTTATTTTTCTGTTAAAGTTTCACACTTGAATCAAACGGATGCCAGCAACAGATTCCGTTCAATTTGAGGGAATTTCAACACAAGTGGCAGAAGAAGCGAGTTTAAAATGCCACATGTTGGATAAAGTCAGATATTTCAATTTGTGGTTGTGATAGCAACTCTGACAGAAATATTGTCTGTGAAAATGAATTCATTCCAGAAACACAATGCAGTGGAAATCAAAATATATTTCTCCTTGAAATGTTTTTGCGTTCCGTACTGAAATTGTGTCGGGTTCAAAAGTGATACAACCGTTTGCAGTTCTGAGCAGATGTTGCAATGCAATTTATGACGGACTATTCATCCCCAAAAAATAAATAACAAAGAAGATGAATTACTGGCATAAAGGAAACATTACTGCTGTGTATGTTTGTGTATTTATCTGTGTGTCAATTGATTGCATTTTGTAGTTTTCTTCAAACAATTTGATAAATTCCAGTATTTTCTGCCATATTGCTTTTAAAATGTACCTGTTTTTGTTGTACAGAAATTCAATTGAAACTGCGTACAATTCAGGTTATATCTCAGCTGAATATTGTACAATAACTCGCTTTCATATGGTTACGTTTAAACCAAATTTAGATAATTTTATGTTTCTCTCAGTTTATTTCTATTTACCTGTAATTAGAGTAAATTTGAGACAAAATTTCTACCTGAGATTTTTGTAAGAACCCTTTGTTAAATCATGTTCCTAACATCATTTTCATACACCAATAACCAAAAATGTTTGAGTTGCTTTACAAAATTAGTTGAAATTTGTAATTATTTTACAATTTAGTTAAAACGTTCATGGGATCTGCTTTATCTACAAATATCTAACAAAATACCTGAGCTTTGTTAGTAGGGTCAGTGAGATGAATGGACATATTTTCAGTTTTAGAGATTTTATGACTGTGCTTTTTTTTTTATATATATATTTCTTTTACAGCATCAGGCTGATCATTGTCTTGCAAGTGAATTTGGTAGAGAGAAACTATGAGGAAGCACATCAAATGTGTGTGTGTGCCTGCATGTGGTGTGTACCTGTGTGCATGTGGTGGGGAGAGGTGTGTGTGTGTGGTGATGGGGGAGGCATGTGTGTGTTTGCCTCCTCCCACCAAGCACTGCTTGATGACCAGAGTAGATTCATGTCTGCCTGCCCATAACTTAGCAGTTTGGCAAAAAGAGATTGATAGAATAAGTAGCAAACTTTGAAGTCAGTACCGAGGTTGATTCGTTCAACAAAAACCTCTCAAGGCAGAGTCCCAGCATGGCCACAGACCAATGCGCGAAACAAGTAAAAGTTTTAAAAGACAAAGTGAATGCTAACACTGGAACGTGACCAAGGAACCCAAAGACCATCAGTTCAATACCCAGTTGAGTCGGCCAGTAGCAAAACCAAGAGCATCATTATTAACTCTCTTTTAGTTCTACAAGACATTCAACATGAAGAATTCATGTTGCAGCAGCAATCGTTCTCCATCAGGCCAAATATAAAAATGCTTTCAGACTAACAGACTCAACCAGACAACACCAAACATCATAATCTTCAACTTTGGTTATAAATAATATTACACTTATCTCTTTCTCTTCTACAGACATTGTATTCTAACTAATGGTTCCGCATATATTTATTTATTCCTATCAAATGTTTCTTCTTTGTATCTCATTTTTTTTTTGTTTTGTTTTGTTTTTTTATTGCATATTTATAATATGTTTGTACTGATTGAAATATATATTTACAAGGTCACAATAACAGCCTGACCTAACAGAACAGATTCTATCATCCAAGAAGTCTCTCTTATTCTCCATCAGTTAAACAGATCTGGAGTGTCGCAAGTTGAAAGCTGACTTCAATGATATTAATGTCATGAAAAAAAGCACCCAGCACACAACGTAAAGTGGATGGCATTAGAAAGGGCCTCCAGCCATAGAAAGCATGACAGAACAGGCACTGGAGTGTGACTACAGTCTGCCGTCTCATAAGATCCTGTCCAACCTTTCAAGCTATACCATTATAAAAATACATCATCATCACCCTTCGACCTACCTATGGTTGGTCGGAACTCCATTGATAATCCCTTTCCACACTACACGGTTCTGTAAAAATACACAAACTGAGACCAGATTTAAAAATTAGGTTTATTGTCTTCAGTATTAACAGGACCTTCTAGAAAATCCCTTGGCTTCTATCTAATATATGCAAGCCACTACTTGAAACCCTTCAAGGATATGTTGAAAAGTCCATCAAAGGCATAAACAAACTGAGAGATCTTAGAACAAATAACAACCCTTTTAGTTTAGACGCTGTTTTCCTACACACCTCTGTCCCTACAATCCCTTATTAACTATCAACTTACTAACTGAACACATTGCCCCCTCTCATAATCCTAACAGCTGTTGGCCCACAGCACCAAATATCCACAAACTGTTAATGGCTATAATGGACAGACAACACCATCGTCCAGTTCAAGAGGTCCATTTACAAACAAATCTCTGAACTGCCAAACTTGTTGAACTTGTCAGGCCAACTGGCCAACACTTATATGGACCAGTTAGAATCCAGGACACTCAACAAGGGTCACTCCAGTGCCAGTTTTGGCAAGTATGTGGATGACATTCTCATGCTAATATCATCTCATGTGGAAGCTGTAAAAATACACAAAGTCATCATCATCATCGTTTAATATCCGTTTTCCATGCTACCATGGGTTGGACGGTTCAACCGGGGTCTGGGAAGCCAGGAGGCTGCACCAGGCTCCAGTCTGATCTGGCAGTGCTTCTACAGCTGGATGCCCTTCCTAATGCCAACCACTCCGTGAGTGTAGTGAGTGCTTTTTACGTGCCACCGGCACAGGAGGCAGCGGAGGCAGGCAAACAGCCATGATTGGTCAGGTGGCACTGGCATCAGTCACATTTGGTTGGTGCTTTTTACGTGCCACTGGCACGGGTATCATAACTACATGTTCAACAGTATTGATGAACATACAAAATTTGAAGTTGAGCATCCTAGTAACACTGGTTACTTATTCCTGCTTGGTTTGTGATCCATAAGGAAGGATTGAATATACAACAACCACACATTGGACTTTCGATGAGGAGAGGAGCGTTAACAGAAAGCAGGCCCAAATAAAACAACACATTGCCTAGTTGCCAAATCAAAGATGAAAATATATGATAAAGTACCATCAGACAAGTACTTATGCAGATTAAAGGACACCTCTACACCAATGCTTCTTCTGTCAAAGGGAAAAACATACAGACATGCCATACCCAAGACATCCAGGTTTCCACTTATGCTGAAGAGAAAATCTTTAGTAACTTCAGGATAAAAGAAACTATTCTGATTACCAACCACAGCCCACATATTAATAACACATCTAAATTACATGTAACTAATTAGATACTATAGCAATGCCAAAAAACTTTCTCACACACATACACACACGACAGAACAAAGAAGTCACCTTTGCTCCAAAGATTTCCTAAAATACGGGTTCCAACCCTGAGACACTGGTATAACTGGCAAAAGAACAAAACATCGACCTGTATTATTCATTTTTTGTTTTGGCTTGAAAAATACACACACGCACACACACACATATATACATGCATGTATATATGTGTGTGTGTGTGTGTGTGTGTGTGTGTGCACATGGGCGCACACACATAGATATATATATAAACACACATATATACATACCTGCGTGTGTGTATATATATATATACACACACATACATACATACACATGTGCATGTGTGCGTATATATATATATATATATATATATATATATGAATATACACACACACACATATATATATATATATATATATATACGTGTATGTATAGGTGTTTACATACATGCATATTTGTGTATATACGTTTTAATGTTAGTATGTAGACATGTATATATTGATTTATTCATGCAAACACACACCACACACACACATATATAATTACATATACATACTCATGTGTGTGTGTGTGTACATACTCATGTGTGTGTGTGTACATACAAACATGCATACACACACACACACATACATACACACACGTACACTCACTTATAAATAGGCTGAAACACACAACAGAATGTATCAATGGATTCACCTCATACATACATATGTATAGATGTTTACATGCACACACATGCATACACACACACACACACACACACAAACTCATTCTTCATTCCATCTCAAGTCACAGAAGCAGTAAATATACTGTTCGGTGCAATTACCTTAGAATTAATGAAAGCCAACAGCTTCCACCTATATTTGACCTGGTTACATTGCAGATCTTTGCCATACCTGTTACTAATCCACCATTAACCTCTTACAAAATTCCAGAACATTCCTTCTCAATTTCTTCTTAACAATCCATATCCCCACCCCCACCCCCTTAACCCCCACCCTTCCGCCACCCCAAATCCACCCACCTACTTTTAACATTCCTACTGCCACCGTTGTTAAGGTGTTTTTACACGGCAGTACTTAATTGTTATCAAATTAACAAAGAATCTTATGGAAATCAGTTCCAAATATCTGATTCTTCTTTCCGCAACAACTCATTAACAACCCATCATTTCTTTAGAAGATATTCCGAAGTTGTAATATAGATAAAGGGGAAACAAGAGAAATTCCTGGTTTTTCTTTTGTTTTTTTGTTTTTGTTTCGATAGTCTTTGATGTAACAACCAAACCATAAAGAAGGTTGAACTCAGAGCTGTTATTGTTATTAAAATATATGTGTGCATTTATATATATCATCATCATCATCATCATCGTCGTTTAACGTCCGTTCTCCATGCTAGCATGGGTTGGACGGTTCGACCGGGGTTCTGGGAAGCCAGAAGGCTGCACCAGGCTCCAGTCTAATTTGGCAATGTTTCTACAGCTGGATGCCCTTCCTAACGCCAACCACTCCGTGAGTGTAGTGGGTGCTTTTTACGTGCCACCTGCACAGGTGCCAGGCGGGGCTGGCAACGGCCACGGTCATTGGTGTATTTTATGTGCCACCGGCACGGAAGCCAGTCGAGGCGGTGCTGGCATCGGCCACGAGTCGGATAGTGCTTTTTACGTACCACCAGACCAGGGATCCTGGCTGGTTCAATTCGATTTCGATTTCGCTTGCCCCAACATGTCTTCACAAGCAAAGGGGGTTGGCAAGGGTGCCTGTCGTACGGTCGCATTGGAGTATTTTACGTGTCACGGCCACGAGTCGGATAGTGCTTTTTACGTACCACCAGACCAGGGATCCTGGCTGGTTCAATTCGATTTCGATTTCGCTTGCCCCAACATGTCTTCACAAGCAAAGGGGGTTGGCATGGGTGCCTGTCGTACGGTCGCATTGGAGTATTTTACGTGCCACGGCCCCGAGTCGGATAGTGCTTTTTACGTACCACCAGGCCAGAGATCCTGGCTGGTTCAATTCGGTTTCGATTTCGATTTCGATTTCGCTTGCCCCAACATGTCTTCGCAAGCATGGGGGGTTGGGATGGGTGTCTGTCGTCGGATGAGGTTCTATATCGACTTCGCTTGCCTCAACCGGTCTTTGTGTCCAAGGGAGGAAAGGCATTCATAAGTGGGCTGGGCTCACTTGTCCTGCCTGGTCTTCTCACGTACAGAATATTTCCAAAGGTCTCGGTCTCTGGTCATTTCCTCAGTGAGGCCTAAAGTTCGAAGGTCGTGCTTCACCACCTCGTCCCAGGTTTTCCTGGGTCTACCTCTTCCACGGGTTCCCTCAACTGCTAGGGATTGGCACTTTCTCACACACCTATCTTCATCCATTCTCGCCACATGACCATACCAGCGCAATCGTCTCTCTTGCACACCACAACTGATGCTTCTTAGGTACAACATTTCTCTCAAGGTGCTAACGCTCTGTCGAGTATGTACACTGACATTACACACCATCGGAGCATACTGGCTTCATTCCTCACGAGCTTACGCATGTCCTCAGCAGTCACAGCCCATGTTTCGCTGCCATGTAGCATGGCTGTTCGTACACACGCATCATACAGTCTGCCTTTTACTCTGAGCGAGAGGCCTTTAGTCACCAGCAGAGGTAAGAGCTCCCTAAACTTTGCCCAGGCTATTCTTATTCTAGCAGTTACACTTTCAGCGCACCCACCCCCACTACTGACTTGGTCACCTAGATAACGGAAGCTATCAACTACTTCTAGTTTTTCCCCCTGGAAAGTGACGGAAGTTGTTTTCTGCAGATTTTCGGAGGTTAATGCTCCCGAGCATCTGCCACATACAAAAACTATCTTCCCAGTTAGCCTACCTTTGACATTGCTGCACCTCTTATGTGTCCATAGCTTACACTGGGTACATCTTATAGAGTTTCTACCTACACCTTTTCTACAGATCGAGCAGGGCCATCTTCCTGAAGATATTTGTGGATTGTCTACCTTTCTACTTATTAGTACTTTGGTTTTAGCTAGGTTGACTCTAAGGCCCCTTGATTCTAAACCCTCCTTCCACACCTGGAACTTCTCCTCCAGTTCTGATAGTGACTCAGCAATAAGAGCAAGGTCGTCAGCGTAGAGGAGCTCCCAGGGACAGCCTGTCTTGAATTCCTCCGTAATTGCCTGGAGTACTATGATAAATAGGAGGGGGCTGAGTACTGAACCCTGGTGGACCCCAACCTCTACTTTGAATTCTTCTGTGTACATGTTGCCAACCCTAACCTTACTTACGGCATCTCTGTACATGGCTTGCACAGTCCTCACCAGCCATTCATCTATCCCTAGTTTCCTCATTGACCACCAGATAAGGGATCGGGGGACCCTATCAAAAGCTTTCTCCATGTCAACGAAAGCCAGGTACAGGGGCTTATCTTTGGCTAGGTATTTCTCCTGCAGCTGCCTTACCAGGAATATAGCATCAGTGGTACTTTTTCCTGGCACGAACCCAAACTGCATCTCATCTAAACTAACTCTCTCTCTAATTAGTTGGGCTATGACCCTCTCCGTAACCTTCATTACTTGATCCAACAGCTTGATACCTCTGTAATTATTTGTATCTAGGGCATCACCTTTACCTTTGTAGCAGTTGACTAGTATGCTGCTGCACCAGTCATTGGGTATGACTCCTTCGTGTATCACCTGGTTGACTATACGGGTGACTAGGTTATAGCCGACACTGCCAGATATTTTGAGCATCTCTGCAGTAATTCCTGATGGGCCTGGGGCTTTCCCTGTCTTCATGCTTCTAATTGCCTTAGCTACCACGGAACTATCAACTCGGATAGCTGGTCCCTCTGTAGGGTCAACATTCGGCAGACTCTCTTTATCCCATTCATTTTCCTCATTCAGTAACCTTTCATAGTGGCGTCTCCAAGCTTCTCTCTTTGCATCCTCATTTAGCGCAAGTGAACCATCCTCCATGCGAACACATTTCTCTCCTACCACATCACGATTCTCTCTCACACACTGTCTTGCAACACGAAATACCTCAAGTCTTTCATCCTCACGGCGCAGGACATTGGCAATTTTCTCTTATCTGCTTCCCCTCTGGCTAGATAGACCTGTCTCCTAGCTTCCCTTCTGGCAGTCTGATACCCTTCCCTGCTACCACCGTTCTTCCAGGCCTTCCAAGCCTGTTTCTTTTGTCTAATAGCCCTGTCAACAATATTGTTCCACCACCACGTTATTTTGGGTCTTAAGGGGACTTTGCACCAGCCACAGATCTGGTCAGCGGCTTTCAGCAGGTTGTCCCTCAGAAACGTCCAGTTGTCTTCTACCCCATGTGTAGCTATACCCCCTTCCACTTCGTCAAAGGCTTCAAGTAACATATCTCTAAATCTCTGTCCATTCGCAGGGGCTTTAAGCTTCCAGACCCTTCTTCTCCATGTTGGTCGTCTTCTAGTCACCCTCTTAGTCCTGATCCTAAAGTCACTAACTACCAGTCTATGTTGTGGGGTGCATTCTTCGCCTGGGAAGGTTTTGGCATTTTTAAGCAGCCATCTTTCCCTTTTTCTGGCAAGGATGTAGTCGATTTGGCTAGTATGCCGGCCCGATCGGTAGGTGACCAGGTGGCTTGTTGGTTTCCTGAAGTTAGTGTTGCAGACCATAAGACTATTCGCATCGCAGAACTCCAGCAGCCTGGTTCCCTCCTCGTTGCGGGAACCATAACCGTAGCCTCCATGTACGCCATGGAAGCCCCCAGCATGTCGTCCAACATGCCCATTGAAATCACCAGCCACAAAGAGAAGGTCCCTGTCGTTCGTCGATGAGGTGGTCTGCAGTAGGGTGTCATAGAAACTGTCTTTCTGTCCATCGGGTAGCCCTGGCTGAGGGGCATAGGCCGATATATATATATATATATATATATATATATAGGGAGAGTTTATGGAAAAAACAAAAGACGAAGACAGGTGGTGTACAAAACAAACAGATGTATTAGTATAACGCTCAGGAATAGAAAAAGTCTTTTATGTTTCGAGCCTACGCTCTTCTACAGAAAGGGACACAGAAAAAACAAGGAGAGAAAAAAATGTGTGTAGTGGCTAATGATCTCTATCATCATCATCATCATCATCATCGTTTAGCGTCCGTTTTCCATGCTAGCATGGGTTGGACGGTTCTACTGGGGTCTGTGAAGCCAGAAGGCTTCATTCGGCCCAGTCAAATCTGGCAGTGTTTCTACCATTGAAATCTCAATGTTGTGATCATCATCAACATTTAACGTCCGCTTTCCATGCTAGCATGGGTTGGACGATTTTGACTGAGGGCTGGCAAACCAGATGGCTGCACCAGGCTCCAATCTTGATCTGGCAGAGTTTCTACAGCTGGATGCCCTTCCTAACGCCAACCACTCCGTGAGTGTAGTGGGTGCTTTTTACGTGCCACCCGCACAGGTGCCAGACAGAGCTAGCAAACGGCCACGAACGGATGGTGCTTTTTATGTGCCACCGGCACGAGGGCCAGGTGAGGCTGGCAATGGACACGAAACGGGGCGGTGCTGGCAACGGTCGCGAAACGGAAGGTTCTCTTACATGCCACCAGCACTGGTAACACATCTGCAATTTCCATTGATCGATTTCCATTCTGATCCTCACTTGCCTCAACGGGTCTTCACAAGTAGAGTTTCGACATGCCACCGGCACTGGTAACACATCTGCAATTTCCATTGATCGATTTCGATTCTGATCCTCACTTGCCTCAACAGGTCTTCACAAGTAGAGTTTTGTGTCCCAAGAAGGGAAGGTATGCATACGTAGGCTGGCTCCATCCTATGTAGAAGGCCACGGGTTATGGACTCACTTGTCCTGCCGGGTCTTCTCGTGCACAGCACACTTCCAGAGGACTCGGTCTCTAGTCATTTCCTCAGTGAGACCTAAAGTTCGAAGGTCGTGCTTCACCACCTCGTCCCAGGTTTTCCTGTGTCTGCCTCTTCCACAGGTTCCCTCAACCGCTAGGGTGTGGCACTTTTTCACACAACTATCTTCATCCATTCTCGCCACATGACCATACCAGCGCAAACGTCTCTCTTGCACACCACAACTGATGCTTCTTAGGTCCAGCTTTTCTCTGAAGGTACTTACACTCTGCCGAGTATGAGTACTGACATTACACATCCATCGGAGCATACTGGCTTCATTTCTTGCGAGCTTACGCATATCCTCAGCAGTCACGGCCCATGTTTCACTGCCATGTAGCATGGCTGTTCGTACACACGCATCATACAGTCTGCCTTTCACTCTGTGCGAGAGGCCTTTTGTCACCAGCAGAGGTAAGAGCTCTCTGAACTTTGCCCAAGCTAATCTTACTCTAGCAGTTACACTTTCAGCACACCCGCCCCCGCTGCTGACTTGGTCACCTAGGTAACGGAAACTATCGACTATTTCTAGTTTTTCTCCCTGGAAAGTGACGGAAGTTGATCTCAGAGCATTTTCAGTGTTTATTGTTCCTGAGCATCTGCCACATACAAAAACCATCTTCCTAGTTAGCCTTCCTTTGACATTGCTGCACCTCTTATGTGTCCATAGCTTACACTTGGTGCATCTTATAGAGTTTCTACCTACACCTTTTCTACAGATCGAGCAGGGCCATCTACCTGAAGGCGTTTGCGATTTGTCTACCTTCCTACTGATTACGACTTTGGTTTTAGCTAGATTGACTCTGAGGCCCTTCGATTCTAATCCTTGTTTCCACACCTGAAACTTTTCCTCCAGTTCTGATAGCGACTCAGCAATTAGAGCAAGGTCATCAGCATAGAGGAGCTCCCAAGGGCATCCTGTCTTGAATTCCTCCGTTATTGCCTGGAGGACTATGATAAATAGGAGGGGGGTTGAGGACTGAGCCTTGGTGGACCCCTACCTCTACCCGGAATTTTTTACTGTACTCGTTTCCAACCCTCACCCTACTAGCAGCGTCCCTATACATGGCCCGCACAGCTCTCACTAACCATTCATCTATCCCTAGTTTCCTCATTGCCCATCAGATAAGGGATCGGGGGACCCTGTCGAAGGCTTTCTCCATGTCAACAAAAGCCAGGTACAGGGGCTTATCTTTGGCTAGGTATTTCTCCTGCAGCTGCCTTACCAGGAATATAGCATCAGTAGTACTTTTCCCTGGCACAAACCCAAACTGCATCTCATCTAAACTAACTCTCTCTCTAATTAGTTGGGCTATGACCCTCTCCATAACCTTCATCACCTGATCCAACAGCTTGATACCTCTGTAGTTATTTGTATCTAGGGCGTCACCTTTACCTTTGTAGCAGTTGACTATTATGCTGCTACACCAGTCATTGGGTATGACTCCTTTGTGTATCACCTGATTAACTATACGGGTGACTAGGCTATAGCCGACGCTATATTCATATTAGAGGGAAACCACTATGTGGACACCCTTTTGTTAGAAATAGATCCACATAGTGGTTTCCCTCTAATATGTATATAATACAATTTTACTGAACCTTCAGTTTTTTTATATGCTAGACCACTGGTGTGAAATCGATGTTTATTAAATTAATATCTAATTTCTCACCCTCATTTTAAATATATATATATATATATACACTCTTTACTCTTTTACTTGTTTCAGTCATTTGACTGCAGCCATGCTGGAGCACCACCTTTAGATGAGCGAATCGACCCCAGGAAAGGCAAAGTCGACATCAATGGAATTTGAACTCAGAACGTAATTGCAGACTAAATACTGCCAAGCATTTTGCCCGGCGTGTTAACGATTCTGCCAGCTCACCACATTTATATATGTGTGTGTGTGTGTGTGTGTATATATGCATGCATGTATATATGTATGTATGCATGCATGTATATATGTATGTATGCATGTATGTATATATGTATGTATGCATGCATGCATGCATGCATGTATGTATGTATGTATGTATGTATGTATGTATGTATGCATGCATGCATGCATGTTTGTATGTGTGTATATATGTTCTCTACTGCTAATTATTTGAAATCTTCATACAAGGAAAGATCTTGCTTCTAACAAAGATACCAAACTGCATTTTCGTACTGGAGGTAACAAAAGCCATGTCATGTTGAACTTCGGAATAGTCTTGAAGATTTTTACAGTTCCACTTACAAATTGTATTTGTAATGGGCAAGGTAGCTGCTTTAATTCCTTCTCTGAAAAGCCTGAACTTTTACAAACTGATACTTAGGTGTTTACTAAAAAAACCAACTGCACCAAGTATTACTGGTATAAATGTGAATTTACAATCCAGATTAGAAGCCGAGAGTGTAGTGGGTGCTTTTACATGCCACCGGCACAGGGGCCAGTCAGGTGGTACTGGCAACAGCCACGCTCAAATGGTGCTTTTACGTGCCACCTGCACGGGGGCCAGTCCAGTGGCACTGGCAATGACCTCGCAAGCTCCCATACTATTTCCTCTTTCTCTTTGGTTCTTCAAGTGATATTCACATCAATATTCTTGCCTCTCCCAAACGACTATATCCACCTTGTTATGTTTGCTCTTAGTGCAATGGGAATCTTCCCTCGACATTGATGTTTATGCATACATGCACTAATAGGGTGTTTCTCATTTATTCCAGGACAGTCTCCCCGCCCCCCCCCCGCCTGCCAATGGCACTGCATATCGTCTTAGCGATGGCATCATGTCACATAGGGTGGTAGTACTTTGATGACATTTATGGGCAGCTGCTGATCATCCCATGTGATGTCTTCCACAGATGTCTTCATCAGTTGCATCGTCTGGCACCAGGTGCTTCATTACCTATTTTGTTGATTAGGAATTTTGCAGCAATCTCCAGCTCTTCGATTGCAAATGCACAGCGTTTCAAGTGTAATACGATGTAGTGGTCGTGAGTCCAAGAGAGGCTGCATTTCATGTTGATATTAGTATCGTCTTTGAGGAACATTACCAAAGCATCGTCTTTTTTCTGAGATGCTGATCATTTCACATCCAGCTCTTCTTTGAGGTATGTGAGCCTGACTGTTTTAGGTTTGTATCAGAATTCATTAGAAAGAGATTGCTTCCTAATAAGTTCACTGCCGACATGCAGGGTGCCATTATTTTTACTTTCCAGCACTAAGTCTGTGTATTTTTTTTTCTGATGTTGTTTAGCAGATGCTGTCTGAGAGATGCAACAGGATATCTGAAGGCTGCCACTGGCATGGATGCCAGTCATGCGGTGCTGTCATTGAATTTGATTTCGATTTCACTTGCCTCAAAAGGTCTTCACAAGCAGAGTTTAGTGTCCAATGAAGGAAAGGTATGCATAAGTGGGCTGGTTACACCCCTACCATAGGCCATGGGTTATGGTCTCACTTGGCTTGCCAGGTCTTCTCAAGCACAGCATATTTCCAAAGGTCTCGGTCACTAGCCATTGCCTTGGTGAGGCCTAATGTTCGAAGGTCGTGCATCACCACCTCATCCCAGGTCTTCCTGGGTCTACCTCTTCCACAGGTTCCCTCAACCTCGAGGGTGTGACGCTTCTTCACACAGCTATCCTCATCAGAAAGCGATAATGGATTTAATGCCAAAATAAACAGAAGTAGTGAAAGACTACTATCTCCTTAGAATATTCCCACTGAAATATTTATATCATCAAAGATGATCTTTCCACTCTCAGTTGTGTGAGGATTGTTCCTCAAGTCTTTGTGAGCCTCTCAATGGCAGCAATTAAGATCGCAGGTATCTTTGCGATATGTAAACATTTCAGCAGCCATTTGTAGGGAACAGAACTGAATGCTTTCTGCTAAAGTCTCAGTCACAAGGTTACGGCAGTGTTTCTTTTCGTCACACACTGCAGCTTTGTTTATCAAAAGCTTTTTGACCTATCCCCACATCGACTTCTTTCCACCAGCCTGCTCATTGGTCACTATGTTCTTGGACTCACAATGATGCTGGAGGAATTGGTTGAGGTAGCTTGTGTACAGCAATGTTTCTACTAACTCAGTGGTTTCATTCTTTGTTACAAGATTCATCCATGCTACAAGAACCCAGTTTGGTATGTCAAGCTAATCTTCTGTAATTCTTTTGAAGATACACATTAACCCTTTCGTTAACAATCTGGCTGAAACCGGCTCTGGCTCTTTAGTATAAATGTCTTGTTTCCATAAGTTTTGAATTCAAATCTTCCATCAAACCTGAGTCACAATTTATGTTCCTAACACTAGCTGAATGATAACCAAGTTATTTTACTAAATTCTTTGTTGTATTTAAAATAATTGGAAGAAACACAGAGCATCTCAACAGAAATACAGTAATGAAAGGGTTAAAGACTTTCTGTGGCAAGTTAGCCTCATGTATCAGTATCCACCCATTATGTCTCTTCCAGCTGCCTTCCTATTATGGTAAAACTTTCAGAGCTGACAGTCTACATTTTACCATTCATCATCATCATCATCATCATTTAATGTCCGCTTTCCATGCTAGCATGGGTTGGACGATTTTAACTGAGGTCTGGCGAACCAGATGGCTGCACCAGGTTCCAATCTTGATCTGGCAAAGTTTCTACAGGTGGATGCCCTTCCTAACAACCACTCCGAGAGTGTAGTGGGTGCTTTTTACGTGCCACTTGCACGGAGGCCAGTCAGGCATTGCTGGCAATGACCTTGCTTGAATCTTTTTGCACAGGGGCCAGTAAGGCGACGCTGGTAACGATCATGTACAAATGGTGCCCTCTGGCAACAATCATGCTCGGATGGTGCTCTTGGCACCCTACTACTTGATCAATTACCACAACGCATTTGGGTTGAAGTCCCTCTTTTCATCTTCCACATTACACTCTAGAATGATTCAAAATCTTCTTGAAAAGGGGTTTTCATCAGAGTATAATAAGGCTTTCTTTTCTCATCTCATTCAGTATAAGTCACAAACAAACATGTGATTGATACTGGTTTGCTCAGATATTTTTCTACAATAATGAAGTTTTTTACTCAGTATCATGAATTCAAACTTTTAAGTAATTACATTTTTCTCAAGAATTACTGCAGAGGTTTGTTATTTTTGGCACAAAATATAATTGCTAAGGTGCCAACTCATTATTCTCTTTACATTTTATTATCATCCGATATGGCAGCACTGATTGTCGATGTTTTCTTTAAGTCTCACTTTTTATCTGGGTTGCTCCCATTTAGTAATTTCTTTAGCATGTGCACAGCAGGTTTCTCATGGGCATTCTGTAAGAATAATTAGCAGTTGTGTACAGGAATGTATTAATTGTCCAGTAATTAAAATCACATGACTCATCAACAATAACTTTCAATATGAGAGTAGTTAACTGTTTCTTTAAACACATTAAGGAAGGCCTGTCGCTTGACGACAGCTCACAGACACTGGAAAAATTTTCCACAAAATGTTGTTTCAGAATGATTTTAAGCTGAATATGTAAAGGTGTAGGCATGACTGTGTGGTAAGAAGTTTGCTTCCTAACCACATGGGTCCAGGTTCAGTCCCACTGCATGGCACCTTAGACAAGTGTCTTCTACTGTAGCTTTGGGCTGACCAAAGCCTTGTGGGTGGATTCGGTAGATGGGAACTGAAAGAAGCTCACTGTGTGTGTGTGTGTGTGTGTCTTTGCGCCGGTGTTTGTCACCCACCACTGCTTGATAACTGATATTGGTGTGATTACATCCCTGTAACTTAGCAGTTCAACAAAAGAAACTGACAGAATTAAGTACCAGCTTTGAAAGAAAAAAGGTACAGGAGTCAATTCAGTTGACTAAAAATTCTTCAAGGCGGTGCTCCAGCATGGCCACAGTCTAATGACTGAAACAAGTAAAAGATAAAAGACAAGATATTCCACAGCCATTTCTGCTGAAATGGTCACACATGGAGACACTTAGGAGTTTAGTGATGGTCACAGCAGTTTGCTTACATTATTTTTGATCTCTCAAGACAGCGAGCTGGCAGAAACATTAACACGCTGGCTGAAATGCTTAGCAGTATTTCATCTGTCTTTACGTTCCGAGTTCAAATTCTGCCAAGGTCGACTTTGCCTTTCTCAGTGCTTTGAGTTAACTGACTAGCATCATGAGAGTTGGAATAACAACAGCTGCCTGTGATGGCTATATGTGTGTATGCACACATGATGCATATGTGTATGTATGTATGATATATAGCCATGTATGATATATATATATGTGTGTGTGTGTGTGTGTGTGTATGTGTGTGTAGATATATGTTATCATCATAACTATTTAACATCTTTCCATGCTGGCATACACCTGGGTCAGGTGGGACAGGACAAGGAGACATGACACGTGTTGCAACAAGAAAAAACAGGACATCAACAGATTGAAATGAAGGCCAGATCAGAGAATGTTCCAAGGCAACCAAGTGACACCTGCAAAAGGCATCCAGGTGTCATTCAATCATCTTGATGTTAAACAGGGCAACAAATTGGTTTATTGCACAGGAGTAAGCAAAGAGTATTTGGAAGACTTCCAGAGATTCTGTTTATCTAATTTCACACGCAGACCGATCAACTTAGGGCTATGGCACACAGGCATTAGGATTGAACTTGGAACCTGAGGAGTGCAAATCAAAATTATTAAAGCAAACGGCTCTACCTGTTTCCCATGACAGATAATACAATAAAGTGCACTCAACCCCCTTATATCTTCTTAAATTCAAGAAATACTATAAACACATCCAATAGTCGTTAATATATAATTTAAGCAGCTCAATCTTTTAAACACACAAACACACACACAAACATACATGCATATTTACACATATATATAAATACATACACACACATACACATATATATATGTATTTACATGTATGTATGTATATATATATATATGTATATATATATATATATGTATGTATTTACAGGTATGCATGTATGTGTGTGTGTATATATATATATATATATATATATTATATATATATACTATATATATACACATACATACATGTAAATACATACATAGGCATACATAAATACATATATATATATGTGTGTGTCTGTGTATGTATATAAATACATACAGTCATACATACATACAAATATATAAATACATATATTTATATATATGTATTTATATACCATCTATATATAAAACGTTAGACATAAATGAATATATTTATATCTGAAATATATTATTCTGACTTTAAGAGGCCTGGTTTTTCAACATATCCAATAATATTACCTATTTCTTTAAATTCTACCATTCCAATATCTGATTCTCAGTCAGTCCGTATTCTGTGTACCATTTCATTTCAAACACGCAATTACGTAACATTTAGCTTATCTATAACTTATTACACACATGGGAAATTATATAAAGATCTGGTAATCTAATAATATTACAGCTAGACAATCGTGACGAAAATATATATATAATGGATACAAAAAGATATATATATATATATATATATATATATATATATATATATATATATATATATATATATAATTCCTTATATAGATGCAGCAAAACTTAAGTGCAAACATACATGTGTGTATATATATATAGAGTGTATATATATTTATATATATATACACACGTGTAAGTGTGCAGAAACGCCAAACACATGCATATGTAAAGAAACACTTCAGAAATCGTAAGCTTTTGTATAAAAATTCCAGCCATAGCATGGGAGGAAATTAAATATATCGATATAAATTCGATATAATTACCCAATTAGCTAAAAAGAGAATAACTATACATATTGAATTAATCTCATGGTAATATCGCATAGTGGTGTTTTCAAGTAGTGTAGAGCCAAGTTCATCCACAACGAAAACTAGTAATTATTTAAATAGCTACTTATAATATTAATTTTATTGATTATTATTATTGTTATTAATGTTAATATTATTATTATTATTATTATTATTATTATTGTTGTTTCTGTTATTGTTTCACAAAGAAGATACAGCTACATACAAAATCATTGCAAAATAGGTAACTTAGAAGTGTCAGGGGAGTATTTAAAGATCAATAAAAATTTTTTTTTAATTATTAAATAAAGGGAAAGCAAAAATATTTTGAATTTTCAAAAAATCGTAAAATATGTAGCTATTATCTTTCACTCGTTTCGGTCATTAGACTGTGGCCATGCTGGGGCCACAGACTTATGAAGAATTTTAGTTGACCGAATCAATACTAGTATTTATTCCGTTTTTTAAAATTTCTGATATTTATTTTATCAATCTTTTCTGCCGAACCACTAAGTCTCAGAGTCATAAACACACAAACAGTGGAGTGGTGGGGGAGAAACACACACACACACCATCATCATCATCATCATCATTTACTGTTCATTTTCCATGCTGGCATGGGTTAGGCAGTTTGACTGGAGTGGTAAGCCAGGGAGCTGCCCCAGGCTCCAGTCTGTTTTGGCTTGGCCTCTCCAGCTGGATAAGTCTTCCAGAGTGTAATGAGTGTCTTTTACATGTCACACACAGAGGCTTCATTCAGTTTCCATCTCCTAAATCCACACAGATTTGGTCAGCCTGAGGGTGTAGTAGAAGATACTGGCCCAAAGAACCACGCAAAGAGACTGAACCCAGAACCATGTGGTTGGGAAGCAGCCACATGTATACAAATAGAATAAAAGCAACCATCTTATATCAGTTCTATATCTAAAAGATGAGGAATTATGTACATTATTTACATTTGACGGATATTTGTCCTCATCTTGTTTGTTGTTAACGAATTTCTGCCAAGACACCTGATGAAGGCTGGAAGGTACATCAGCCGAAACGTTGTGTTAACAACAAACAAGATGAGGAAAAATATCCGTCAAATGTAAATAATGTAAATAACAGAACCATCTAGTGAAGGAAGATAAAGATGTTTTTGGGGAGGTCTTGGTGGATTTTCTTTAAAAAAAGTCTTTGTTGAAGAGAAAGAAAAAAAGAAAATGGATTGGGGTAGAATAATAAGAGAGGGTCATTATGAAGGGACTCTATTATGAAGTTAATCACACACACAAAGTAGTCCATCACTTTGTTCATACCTTGGCGTATTAATACATTGTCACGTCAGCCACAAAAAAAGACAACAAAAAAAACAGAACATACAATGAATTTATAATGAGGCATTTGTATATTTTAATGTGTATGCAACAAAAGGGAAAGTGTAACTAGGCTACACAAGAATTTATATATGCATGCACAGATCTATATATATACAAGCATATATATATACATATATATATACACACACACACACACACACACACACACACACACACATATATATATCAAGATCAAAAATCAAATGGAAATTGTTGTTGTGATACCTGTGCCGGTGGCACGCAAAAAGCACCATCCGAACGTGGCCGATGTCAGCGCCGCCTTGACTGGCTTCCATGCCAGTGGCACATAAAAAACACCAACCGATCGTGGCTGTTGCCAGCCTCTCCCTAGCGCCTGTGCCGGTGGCACATAAAAAGCACCCACTACACTCACGGAGTGGTTGGCGTTAGGAAGGGCATCCAGCCGTAAAAACACTGCCAGATCAGACTGGAGCCGGGTGCAGCCTCCTGGCTTCCCAGACCCCGGTCGAACCGCCCAACCCATACTAGCATGGAGAACGGACGTTAAACGATGATGATGATGGTGATGATATACAAGCATATCCACGTGTATGTGTAGCTTACCTTTTCTCTCTCTCTCCCTAATATATATTTACATACACAGATAACAATATATATGAGTGTATGTGAGTGAGTGAACATGTGTGTGTGTGTGAGTGAGTGTGTGTGTATGCATATTTATATACATACGTGCTTTATCTTTCCCTTTTACACAGACACACACACATTTAAACTGATCCACTACTCAATTCCTTTCTGTGCATCTACATACATCAACACACATATACACTCACTGACACATCCAGTGAACACCCAGGTACATTTTCACCTCCCTCACCACACACACATGTATATATCACCTGATAGGTGTAGAAAAGGAAGCTGGTGAGATGAACTAACGACCTCCATGCCAATAAATCTTTATTGGATCTTACAAGAATCTGACCAATTCTTGGGCATAGCATGATAAAGAAGTAAGAATTACATCCATTTCACTGCTGTACACACACACACACATATATAATGCTTTTTCCCCGCCACTCATTAGAATTCCTGCCACTTCCGCCACCATCTTAACCATCTTTGAAAACTGGTGGACATCAGGCATCAGTTTTAGCAACCAGGAATATTCATGGAACTAAAATGTTTTATAAAATCTTACTGTTTGAAGCAAGGCTTCCCAACCAAGTTCAAACGCTAGCTAGAACGGTAAAGGGTTCCGGTAGTCTGACTTTGGCAAATGGACAGGATTCAAATAAATACAAAGAATCAATTCTCTCTCTCTCTCTCTCTCTCTCTCTTTCATGGATAGACAGAAATAAGAATATATTACAATTTAAGCTCTCATCACCTGGCATAAAGCCACCTCCGTCAACACTACACCCACCTCTTCAGTTGGGAGATCTTGTGAGTCACTCAGTGACTTCACCAGGGCCAATGTCCCATAAAAAAAGCACACAGTACTCTCTATAAAGTGGATGACACGCTGTTCAACCCATGCCAGCACATACAGACAGACAGACAGGCAGATAGACAGACAGGTAGCTAGACAGACAGACAGGTAGATAGACAGACAGGTAGATAGACAGACAAACAGACAGGTAGATAGACAGACAAACAGACAGGTAGATAGACAAACAGGCAGACAGGTAGATAGACAGACAGGCAGACAAGTAGATAGACAGACAGGCAGACAAGTAGATAGACAGACAGACAAACAGATAGACAGACAGATAAAGAGATAGATAGACAGACACACAGACAGACAGACAGATAAAGATATAGATAGACAGATAGACAGACAGATAGATAGATAGATAGACAAAGAGACAGATAGATAGATAGATAGATAGATAGATAGATAGATATACATGTGTGTGTGTGTGTTTATATATTTATATATGTGTGTATGCATTTAAAGAGATTTGTTGTGTAAGTCTGGAACAATGCAAGAAGGTGCCAAAGAAGACCTACACAGCAAATCTCTTTAAAGTTCCACCATCCAATACTTCACCCCCAAACTACCTCATTTGATGATATAACTAGGGAGACACATATACAGACAGGTATACAGACAGGTATGCAGACCAAACACACAGACAGACAGATCCATAAAGAGCTGGTAAGACAAACAGACAGATTGTTAAACGGACTGGTAGACATTTTATTTTGGGTGTTCTCAGTTATTGCGGTACATAGCTTGTGTATGTATAAACACGGTGGAACAATGTTAGACAATGACAGAGGCAATGTTTGTAGCTAAAGCTGTCTTCCAGAACAAACCTATTTTTTCTCTAAAGACATAAAAAAAAGAGAAAATAACTTTGACACTCTCGTAACTTAAAAATAGCAGAAAATGGAAAGAGTGAAATTTAGAAACAAGCTGGGAAATTTTCTAAAAAAATATCTGAAAAAAAAAAAGGAAGAAAATAGGAAGTAGATGAAATGCAAACAATGGTGTAGATGTGGTGCTATGGCTGAGAATATTGCTTTGGAGAATATTGGTGGTCTTGAGTTCAAGCCCACTGCACAGCACTTTGGGCAAATAGCTTTTAGTGTAGCTCCAGGCTGACCAAAGCCATGTAAATGGATTCAGTAGATGGAAGCTGAAAGAAGTGAGTTGTGTGTGTGTGAATATATATATATATTGGGTCATCCCATAAATAATGCAGTTTTTTCATGCTTCATTTTTCAAAGTGTACTCTCCTTAATTTTCTACAATGCTCTCCTATCTATCTGGTAGACTTGCATGGCCCCTCTGCCAAAATTCACTTGTCCGTGATGAAAAATACTCTCCACTAATGTTCTGACCTCATCTATGGAATTCATATTTTTTTCCATCCAAAAGATTTTGAAAACTGCAGAATAAATGATAATCAGATGGAGCAATGTCTGGTGAGTATGGTGGGTGGGGCATCATTTCCCATTCAAACTGCTCCAGCCTTTGGAATGTCATCCTCGCTGTATGTGGCCAAGCATTATCCTGATGGATGAACACTTTTCATCTTGAAACCAAAGATGGTCATTTTTCTTCTAGCACTGACTTAAGCCACTCAAGCTGCTCGCAGTAGATCTCCTTTGTTATTGTTTGGTTTGGGTTTTAAAAGTTAAAAATGAACTAAACCTTTCGTATCCCACAAAATAGATAGCAACATATATTAAAGGATTAATATATTTACCATAATTGCCAGGGTTTGACTTTAAAACAAGAACAGCAGTGTGATAAGAAGTTGGCTTCCCAACCACAGGATTCTGGGTTCAATCCTTAGTGTGTGACACCTTCAGTAAATGTCTTTTACTACAGCCTTGGATCAACCAAAGACTTGTGAGTGAATCTGGACGATGGAAACTAAAAGAAACACACATGCACGTATGTGCATGTGTGTGTGTGTGTGTGTGTGTGTGTGTGTGTGCCATCATCATCATTTAACATCCACTTTTCCACGCTTGCATGGCTCAAGCCTAATTAGTGGAGGTAGAATTTCTACTGCCAGGTGCCTTTCCCGGTGCCCACCACACCTTTTTCTAAGCTTAGTAATATTTTCCCCAAGGCCAAACATATACATACACAGGTGTGCTTGTGCCTCCTTGTCTCGACATCACAAGGCAGCTGTAAATGATTGTCCCTGTCATACATGCAGTGTCATTCATTTCCAATCTTCCACTAAAACATGTCTGGCCATGGGATAAATATTACCTTGCTTGAAAACAGATAAGGATTGGCGACAGGAAGAGCACCTGGCTGCAGTTAATGATGTTAATGATGCTGACTGTATGCTTATGTAGTGAATTATTGAATAGATGGTCACAAGTTCAAATCCATCAATGCCTGTGATGATGTATGCTTCGTTATCCAAATAATGAAAATATTTGCATTCTGTTTCAAGAAATTCACATGTGTCCCTGTGTTAAAGAATGATGTGTGGTTAGGAAATTTATGCTGTAACCATGTGGCTTTGGGGTCGGTCACCATGTGGCTTTGGATTCAGCACCATGTGGCTATGGGTTCAGTCACCATGTGGCTTTGGGATTTACCACCCTGTGGCTTTAGGGTTGACCACCATGTGGCTTTGAGATTGACCACCATGTGATTTTGGGTTCTGTTACCATGTGGCTTTGGGTTCAGCCAGCATGTGGCTTTGAATTCAGTAACCATGTGAATTTGGGTTCAGTCACCATGTGGCTTTGGGTTCAGTCACCATGGGTAACTTGAGTAAGTGGTTTTTACTATGGTACTCGACCAACCAAAGCTTCAGGAGTGACTTTCATAACTGAAAGAAAGAGGGAAACTAAAAGATGCCCTCTCTCTCTCTCTCTCCCTCACTTTCTCTTGCTTGTATTTCATTTCTTGTCTGCCATCAAAATAGCATTAATATTCATAAAACACGAGACTTCCGCAGCTCCAACTAATAATAATAACAATAAAAGCTTCAAACTTTGGCAGAATTTGAACTCAGAACTTAAAGACAGATGAAATGCTGCCAAGAAGCATTTTGCCCATGTTGCATTTTCCAACAATCTAATGATTCTTGCCAATCACTCACCATGCAAAGAGTCAAAAGAAAAACTTCTAAGTATTTGTGTGAAAGCCCCAACAATTCTACCGAGAGCAATAATTAAAAAGTTCGGCACAGGATCAGCTGATCTTGAGGGAAGGAAGAAGTTGATTACATTAATCCAATGGCTTAAGTGGTACTTACTTTATCGACCCCAAAAAGGATGAAAGGCAAAGTTGACCTCAGTGGAATTTGAACTCAGAACGTTAAGACAGACAAAATGCCATTCAGCATTTTGCTCAGCATGCCTATATCTCCACCAGCTGCTCACCACCTTTCAATGATTCTGGCACAGGTTCAACAGTTTTAGAGGGGAGGGGGAAGCCGATTACAACAGTGCTTGGTTGGTACCTGTTTTATCAACCTCGAAAGCGCAAAAGGCAAAGTTGATCTCTGCAGAATTTGAGCTCAGGATTCTGCTGAGATTTGAGCTCAAAACAGACAAAATGCCACTAAGCCTTTTGTCCAGCATGCTAACCGTTTTGCCAGCTTGCCATCTTAATTCTGCCAATAACAATAATAATGGCCATTAGCAATTATAAAACGTGAGAAAAAAAAAAGGAAACAAAGAGAATATCAAAGAAAGAATAAAACAATAAGGAAAATTAAAAGATAGAATTGTGCTGTACTTACCTACTACTATAGAATGGGAATGACCAGCATCACCTATCTCAACTTCCACGCTCGTCCGGTATTCTCCTTCCAAAGTGCCATGTTTATGACCCGATAATATTAGTTGAGAACCTAATTGGTTATACCATACTCCTTGTAATGTTGCACAGTTTTCTATTTGCTTGCCATACGCTGAGCATCTGCCTGAAATCAAGGGAAACACAGATAAAGCTTGTAAAATATATATGTATATGTGTGTGTGTATATATACATACATATATATATATATATATATATATATATTGGTAAAAACAGTAAAATAACAAAAGAAAGAAAGAGACCTCAATATTATGTAAATAGAGGAATTTATCTGTAAAATAATATGTGACAATCATTCGGTAGCCAAGATAAAACTCTGAGTTTCGGATGCCGAGGTGGAAATTCACACCACCATCTAACTGAAGAGATGGTGGTGTGGATTTCCATCTAGGCATCCGAAACTCAGAGTTTTATCTTGGCTACCGAATGATTGTCACATATTATTTTACAGATATATATATATATATATATATATATATGGTGGGAGGTGTACAATCATGATATTAAATATGTATCTCTTTGTGTGATTTAGAGACATATGGAGGTGTAAACATACATAAATGAGTGTGTATATAACAAAGTGAACATGAATGGAGAAAATCACATCTTCAGTTGATGATTGTACCATACTTTACCAATGATCGTTTCTAATGTAGCAGCATATTTAGAAATAGGAAACGGTAAAAATATCAGTCAAACCAATATATCCAAAAGTTTATGTTTACACAATGTTATCGAGGTAACCCAAAACTGGCTAAAAACAAAGTGAACTGAAATAATGTCTATAATACATAGAAAAAGAACATTAAGAAGAAATAGAATATTCTAAGAAAAGCCAGTTTGGTATTTAAACTTATGATGATGTTGTAGGTAATGAAAGAATAAAAAATAAGCATAGAACTTCTATGTCACAACATTTAGTTATCTAGCTATTCATGTATGCTAAAAGAATTTCAAAATATTATGCTTATTAGATTATAGGAAAGGCTGTTGTGATTAAGATGTTATTTACTATTGAAATATTTAGATGCTTTTCTATATTTATGGGAACTTTTCAATGTAAAACTGGTTCTACAATTTAATCATTTTAATTCTGAAGTAATTATATAATAATTTTCTATAGGCAAAGATCACATTTAAAGTTAACAGTATTGTACAATGGAGCATAACTAATAAAGGGCCATTTTATATTGTGGTTAATGTTGCTGTCTTTCAAATCCCAAATGCATTTACTAAGATTCCTAAAACTACATTTCCTCCTAAACTTAAGCAAAGAAGAATGGTTATATTTAACAAGAACGATAACAACAGCAAGCACAGCAAATCACCAGCAAGATAAATACTAAATGGATCCTAATAAAAAATTTTCAAATGAATATAGGCCTTACATTTGAATCAAACTACCATATTTGTTGGCATACAAGACACTTTTTTAACAAAAAATTCACTTTGGTTCCTCCTACTTACAAAGTTGGGTCTGTATTTCATAATTTAATGCAATGACAACATCTTTTCCTGAATATGCGCTGCTGAAATTGGGGTATCTTTTGTGCCCTCAAGTATCTTTTGTGCCCTCAAGTTCCTAAAAGAGATTTCCTCGAGAGATGAATAATTGGTTCCTAAAGTAAGTTCAGATAAGAACTTGAAATGTTTGATTCACTCATACAACCATTTCACAGTGCCAACCTGGGCTGCAAATCCTCTGCGACAACTTTGGGCCGATAAAAGCTTTGTTTGTGAGTGAATTTTTGGGAAAGAAATTGAAAAGAAACCTGTCGTGTGTGTGTGTTTGTTTCCACTTCTGCTCACTTGTTTCAGTCACATTGAATGGTGTTATTCTTGACACGTCTACAAATATCTTGTCTGTGGGTTTCATGTCTTTGAGATAATGCCGAATAAAAGATCCTTTATTTGAAAACAGGAAAAGATTAACACCAGGAAGATCATCTCACCGTAAAACCAATGGCTTAATAATAATATATTTGTTCAATTCATAGTATCATGGAAAAAAGGCACAAAAACAAACAAATGAATATGTGTGTATATATCATTATCATCACCATCCTCAATTAACATTTGTTTTCCATGCTGGTATGGGTAGGATGGTCTGACAGACAGGGAACTGGTGAACTGCAGGGTTGCATGGGGCTTCAATTTCATCTTTGACATGGGTTCTACAGCTGGATGCCCTTCCTAACACCAACCATTCCAAGAGTGTAACAGGTGCTTTTTATGTGCTACCAGCACAGGTATCACATCTACAATTTCCATTTGATTTTGCTCTCGACGTACTTGACTCAATAGGTCTCCTCAACCCTATGATAAACATATATATATATGATCTCAGATCAGGTCACTTGCTATGCAAGTACATCTCCGTATATATATATATATATATATATATATTATATATATATATATATATATATATATATATATGAAAGTTATGTGTGTATCTGTATATCTACATGTATGTATATATGTGTATATATTTTTATATATACTGTGTGCATGTCTATATGTGTGTGCAACCACATATTTAAATGCTTCCCTCAGTAAAGAAGCACTTTATATAATAGCCCTGATGGAGCTGTAAAATGCCATATTGGAATTCAATTTGTGTATATTTCTACAGACAATCACACAAATATATTCAGATACATTTTTCCAGCTTACCAGTTCCAGTCAAAGCATCTGACCGATTCCAGCATGGAAAATGGATGCTAAATGGTGACAGCGATATTTATTTATACACACATATACATCTATATTCATAGGTTTATACATGTACATCCATACATATTTAAATGTATTTATACATATACATACATCAGTGTGTGTGTGCATGTGTGTGTATACATATGCCTATAAAGATGATATATATATCATACAATTCTCTGTATCTAAGTACAAATTCTCACATTAAATGAATTCAGGTGGAAAATTATGCTTGCATATATATATATGTGTATATGTATATACATATGCATGTATATGTATGTATATATATATATATATGTGGGTGTGTGTATGTATATGTATATATGTATGTGTATGTATATATGTATGTATATATATATATATGTGTGTGTATATATATATGTAGATGAGTGTACATGTGTGTGTGCATGAAGTAGCAAGATATATAATTCATATGTGCATGTATGTGTATGAAAGTGCTTATATGTGCGTGAGAGTGGTTGTATGTGAGAGTGTATGTATGTGAGAGTACCTGTATGTGTGAGAGAGAGTACCTGTATGTGTGTGCATGTGTAGTCCTTTAATTAGTGTCTGTGAGAATATAGAAGGAGTGTTGTTTCATGGATTTGCGGCAGCTGTTAGACCATGGCGTCCTTCATAATAAAGCAGCTCCACCAGCGATGGCACCGCCACCATCAGCCTCTTCACCATAAACCTATCCACTTCGTTCAAAATCATCATCATCATCATCATCACTTCTCATAACTATAGCCACCTTCATCATCATCATCATCAACATTACCTCACACATCAGCTCTACACATTAACATCATCATCATCATAATTATTATAATGCCAGACCAACAAAAATGTGTGTATATGATACTAGAAATAGCAGCCAAATATCTCTCAAATTGCACCCTAACGTCTTACTTAGAAAGGGACCCATTTGATAAATGTTGGCCAGGGTTACCTAAAGATGCAAGAGGATGACAGAATGCCACTGATCACAGATCCGTCCAATCAAGGCTGACTTGCTGTAAACAACAATAACAACAACAAAAACCATAATACCATAAAGAGTACCTTAACCAACATGTACGACCACCACCACCACCACCACAACTACCCCAGTCCCACCACAAGCACTCATGCAACAGCAGGAGCTAACTATATTCCAACCATTCCTACAAAATACAGAATTTATTTCACTTTTGTTCTTTTAACAAAATTTCAAAGCTTTTTAAAGATTAAATAAAAATATATTTTTCTTCTTTTTTTACAAAAAGAAATTGTTTGATGGGGAAAAAAAAACAAAACAAAAATACAGCAAACAAAAAAATTGGTTTTTTTTTGCAGTTTTCAGTAGTTCTTGCCTTGCCCCAACTGTAACTAAAAACATCATTTTGATGATGATGATGACGACGACGATGATGATCATCATCATCGTTATTATCAATTATCATTATTATTGTTATTCTTCTTCTTCTTCTTCTTCTTATTATTATTATTATTATTATTATTATTATTACATGAATAAAACATTTCTGCAGTTTCAGCATATCCTGTTTGAGGTGAGTGATGTTTCATTTCTATAAAACTACAACACAGATCATCGTCATCGTCGTTTTCGGTTGTCCTAGTTATTTATTATCGGTTGACGTAAACAATAAAGTAACGCACAGAAGATGCCGAGTGCCATTCTGTTGCATCTTCCCATGTTCCAAGTTCAGTTCCTGCAAAGACCAACTTTGCCTTCTTCCTTCATTCTTCTCCATTCAGCTACCATATTCGTGGCCATACAAGACACTTTTTTTCAAAAAACTAAATACCAAACCAGTGCAAGGAGTGAAGACAATGCTTTGTTCCTACGCTGAAAAAATGTGTAACTCAGTTCAAGATTGAGAAATCTCTCTGCACCACAGTGGAAGCAAATACCTATTTCTTTACTACCCACAAGGGGCTACACACAGAGAGGACAAATAAGGACAGACAAACGGATTAAGTCGATTATATCGACACCAGTGTGTAACTGGTACTTAATTTATCAACCCTGAATGGATGAAAGGCAAAGTCGACATCGGCGGAATTTGAACTCAGAATGTACCAGCAGATGAAATATGGCTATGCATTTCGCCCAGCATGCTAACGTCCGCAAATACGGACATCAACTCTATTGTATACTACAGCCTAAGTACAATATATTGCCTGGGTACCGTATTTCTCAGCATACAAACCAAAGTTTTCGGACCCAAATTTGCAGCTAATAAACATTGGTCAACTTTATATAACCAATAAGATTCTGGAAGTCCAAAAATTCCAAGTGAAATGCAGCAGGATTTGGAACGAAAGGGACAATTAGGAAATTACTATTTTTAAATCTCACAACAAGAAATATTCAGCAAAAGTACTTTGGAGTAAAGATTGTTTGCCAACATAACATGGCAGTCCTGGTTTAGGACAAATGTTGCTGTAATTTAGCCCCAGGATGCATCGTCTCCAGATGGTTGTACGACACTATACATATACATATATACATAACATATATATATATACATAACATATATATATATATATATATATATATATTCACCATGATAGATCGCTAGCCACTAAACCTTTTTGCATTTTCTCTCCCAGTTTATTTCCTCAAGTTCCTTTCTGTTGAAAAGCGAAGGCTCAAAACATAAAAGACTTTCTCACTAATACATCTGTTTGTTCTTTACACACCCGTTTTCATCTTTTGTTTCATTTGCAAATTCCAACTATATATGATGCTTCTTTCAGTTTCCATCTACCAAATCCACTCACAAGGCTTTGGTCAGCCATAGGCTATAATTGAAGACACTTGCTCAAGGTGCCACAATCATCATTTAATGTCCATTGTACATGCCATATGGGTTGGACAGTTTGATCAAAGCTGGCTAGCTGGGTAGCTGTACCAGACTCTTTTCTGGTTTGGCATGATTTCTACAGGTGGATGCCATTCCTCACGCCAACCACTTTACAGAATGTCGTGGGTGCTTTTATATAGCACTGCATGGGCACATATACGTGGTATCAGACTTTTACTAATTTTGAAATTAAAGTAAATTCAAGTGGGACAACACTCTGATGAAGTATACCCCCGACTGTTCTGATGCCAGGCCCGCCTGACTGGTTCCTGTGCCAGTGGCACATAAAAAGCACCCACTACACTCTTAGAGTGGTTGGCATTAGGAAGGGCATCCGGCTGTAGAAATCTTGCCAGATCAGATTGGGGTCTGGTGCAGCCTCTTGGCTTGCCAGTCCTCAGTCAAACCATCCAACCCATGCCAGCATGGAAAATGGATGCTAAACAATGATGATGATGATGATGATTGGATGCAGGACAACATAGTCATGTGGATTGGCTCAATGGGGGTGGGGCATAAAACCAAACAGCTCAGTAGAAGCAGAGGCCCCTTCTTCATTTCGGTGGTGCCACAGTTTAGAATCTATTAGAGTGATTTTTGATATTGTGGTGTTTGTTTGATTTTCACTGGAACACACAGCAACAACAACAACAATAGTATTAAACAAGAGAAACAAGAAACAATAGCAACAATGACAAGAACCTGTACAATGAGCAAACCTATGACAATAGCAACAGACAGCAAGAACAATAACACCAACAACTAGCAATCACAACCACAGCTAAACAAATGCAACAACGACAACAGTTAGTCTAGTTATGATACAACAGCAGCAATAACAACAACACAGTCGACAGTTAAAACACCACCTCTGACATTAATGTCACATTAAATTAGGAAGATTTTTGCTAAATAAAAATAATTAAATAAAAGTTGAGGTTGGCATGGGTGGAGTGGGGAGAGACAAAAGGGGAGGAAATGATATAACAGTGACACAAGCACATACATACATATATGTAATATGTAGGCACACTAACACACAGAAATACACACACCCACACACCCACACACACTCACATGTGTTCATGTGTGTATGCGCGTGTGTGTATGTGTGTGTGTGTGTGTGTGTGTGTGTGTGTGCAAACAGCCTTTCAAATAGAAATGCTTACATATTTACACAGACAGACAAACAGACAGACATGCATGCATACTCAAAGCATACAAATGAGATAAACAAAGGAAGTTTAAAAAAAAAAAAAACTTTATATTTTGTTGTGGGTGAGGGGACGAATGGCCAAGAGGAGTTCAAATCCTGCCAAGGTCGCCTTTGATTTCTCATCCTCCAGCGGTCAACAAAAAGTTACATCAATAAAATAATGAAATTAATTTAAAGCCGTCACTGCTTCCAACAAACATTTCTGGTCTTGGACCAATGTAAATAGACATAATTTTTTGGCAAAAGTTAGTATCTGCAGTATTGATTCAGGTTCTTTACATTCTGAGTTCAAATCCTGTTGAAGTCATCCTTTTGGGACAGAATAAAATTGAGTAACAGTTTAAAGGGAAACACTAGCAAAATCAGTAGAGCATCAACCAAGATGTGCTGTGTTAATCTTGCTCTGTCTGGGGAATCCATTTATCCACTCTGCAGCAAGATACTTATCCTCGAGTCCTCTTTAATCTTTAATCTCTTGACTGGCAAAAAGCCCAGTCTGCTTCCCCCCCTCCCAGCTGAGGAGTTTTGTCTTGCAAGTTGCTTGGTGACGCCTGTCAGTTCTGGTACTACATAAATGGCACCCAGTACACTTTGCAAAGTGGTTGGCATTGGGAAGGGCATCCAACTGTAGAATCATGTCAAAGCAGACCATGGAACCTGGCACAGTTCTTGGCCTTAACCATTCCTGTCAAACCATCAAACCATCCAATCCATGCCATCATGGAAAATAAACTTTAAATAAGGATGATAATTATTATTATTTTGAATTCTAATCCTACCATGGCCTACATCAATGATAAACTAAATCTATCACCTCGGCTAGCATAACCAATTGATTTTTAGGCTTTATTTGTAAAGTTGATTCCATTGCAAAGGTTTGGACCAAGTCCCTGGTTAGAGGATGCCTTCTTTTTCCCATCCCAGTATCTCAGAGGTCCCTGAATGACAATCATGACAAAGCCTTTCCAATAGAGCAGTCATGAGCAAATGGTGATCCATGCAATTTTCTGAATGGCATACCTAACGGAAAATTACTTTGAATTTCTTTCTAGTGGTGCAACCTGCCTAATAATGAACCATGTCTGAGGAAGCCTGCTTCTTGAAAAAGGTTGACATCCCTGATCTAGAGTACCTGATAAAAACAATGTGTGCAGTCCCTAGTGAAGCCATTTTGGGAATACGAGGCATATTTTCAATTCCTTGGCTTTTGGATATGTATTTGTCAACATCATTCCCAAGATACCAATTGCTATACAGATTGGTTCTATTCTCAATCCATATACCATTATTAGTAAGTGAAAGAGTAGCACATGCCATTAAACTGATGTGGGGTACAAGTATACGAAGCCCAATATACCCATCATGACTACCCTCAGATAAGGGTACACCAGGAGCATGCATCACAACCATATGTGCATGATATAGTGACCTCATATCAAGACAAACAGTTCATGACCTTGCAGGTGGGGGCCTAGTCAGAATTTTCTTCAGGCCTAGCAGCCCATCCCACTCATAAGGTCCCTGAATAAGAGTTAAGGATGATGAGCAAAACACCCTTGTTTCCAGAGGTGAATTATTCAAACCCGAAAGTTCTCTCAACACATAGCTATGATGCTCTTCCACTACCCCTGCTTGTGACCAGAGATGCACATATCGTCAGCCACTAAGAGACATGCTCAACTGGTTAACACCTGATCGGTCAGTTACAACAGGATGCATCCTCATCTTCTCCCACATGATGTCCTTGGTCATCGTCAACAACAACACATTAATTTACAATGGACAGATAGGTGTCTTCATCTTGTTTGAAGTTGCCACAATGTTCTGGCTGAAGTACTCTCCAGCCTTCATCAGGTGTTCTGATGGAATTTCAAACCCAGCCCAGTATTTGACTAAGATTTTTTCTTTTTCTTTTGATAATGTCATTTTTTGTATACCTTACGAATGAGAACAGAGCACCTCATTAGTCAAATAAAGAATTGGGTTCAAAATTCCACTAGAACACCTGATAAAGGCTGGAGAGTACATCATCCGAAACGTGGTAACAACAAACAAGGTGGAAACACCTATCCGTCCATTGTAAATAATGTACATAATTCCCCATCTCAGAAATATAGACAAGTATTAACTAATAAATGCAATCTAACATACATTGAACCACACCATAATTCCCACATTTGCACCTCGTTAACAATTCTGAACAAAGATAATAGTTTAATAAAGAAAGAAGACAGCAAAGGACCACTGATGAGGTCACAGAAGTGTGACAAAAGAACTCTGGTTGAAATACAATTTATGTAAAATAAAGCTGAAGCAGGTGAACACCAAATATATATATAGTCTGTGTGTGTGTGTTCATTGGCTAAACTGGCAACATGACCATCCCCAAATACAACAATAGTTTAATAACAGCTTAAACAATAAACATTTATCAATTATGTGTTCATCCTTTTGTGTTGAAAGAAAAAATGCTTTGAAAGTACAATGTGCTTATAGGTAAGTCTGTTTGACCTCAAGACATATTTTGACCACTTGTGCCTTATATCTGTGTGTGTGTGTGCGCGCGCGCATGTGCGTGCACATCATCATCATCATCATCATCATTTAACATCTGTTTTCCATGTTATCATTGGTTGGATGGTTCGACTGGGATCTTCGAAGCCAGGAGGCTGCACCAGGCTCCAGTCTGGTCTGGTCTGGTAGTGTTTCTACAGCTGGATGCCCTTCCTAACGCCAACCACTAAGCGAGTGTAATGGGTGCTTTTTATGTGCCAACAGCACAGGTGCCAGAGGAGGCTGGCAACGGCCATGATCAGTTGGTGCTTTTTACATGCTACCAGCACAGAAGCCAGTCAAGGCGGTACTAATATTGGCCACGTTTGGATGGTGCTTTCTATGTGCCACCAGCACAGGGATCACAACTACAATTTCCATTTGATTTTCATTTTGATGTTGATGTACTTAACTCAATAGGTCTCCTCAAGCACAGCATGTCACCCTATGATCCAAGGTACTTTTGAATGGGCTGGGGCTGGCTATGCGAAACTGGTGTAGGATACAGTCGTGAACTGACTTTATTTGCTGGGTCTTCGCAGTCACAGCATATCTCCAGAGGTCTCAGTCTTTCGTCATTGACTCTGTGAGACCCAATGTTCGATGGTCATGTTTCACCACCTCATCCCATGTCTGCCTGGGTCTACCTCTACCCCAGATTCCTTCAACTGTTTGGGAGTGGCACACTTCTCAGAAAAATATTGTTAGCTTTCATGAAAACACACACAAGAAAAAAAAAAAAAGGACACTATTTAAGCCAGTATTATATAGTATCGATTCCCCCAAACTATGAAGATTAAAACTTATAACGAGGCCAGATATAGTACATTTTTATGTATCCTGACCACCCAGCCAGACACAGTACTCCAGAGAAACCCAGTTAGTAGAAAGAACACTGCAATAAACAAACACATCAAAGAAACATTTAGTAAAAGCCAGATTACTAAGTTCAATTACTAAAACAACCGAATACTAAACCAGCCAAACAGTTGTACTAAATTTTGTATAATAAACGTCCGTGTTCACTATAGTCGATACTAAAAACAAGCAAAGCTGCTTACCATAAATTTTATCACCTCATTGTTCTTTTTCGTCTCTATTTCAATAATCGATAATTTAATATAAATTGTAATATAATTGTATAATTGGAACAAGATCAGCAAACAAGTTGAATGCTTCAAATTTGTTAAGAAACAACATTTAGGCAACAACAAATATTATTGAGGAGGTGTTGAGAGGTCCGTATTTTATCCAATGGTGGCCATGTAGCGTTTTGGCTTTTGGCAGGAAATCAAAATATGTATTTACAATTATATAATAACAACTTACTAGAATCTTTACTGAAGTTCCTTCCAGAAGCTATTTAGCTTTTATGTAGCCATTATAGAAAAGCAGTTAGTATGCAAATCAAAATATTATTGAGTATCCAACTTGTACAATGCCGACAGCAAACAAACATAAATAATGACTAATCACACAATTCTTCAAAATTTGAGAAAACTAAACAAAGGTGAAGAGTCTATCTTTTAAGAATTAAAAAAAAAAAAAAGACTGCCAAATTGAGAGTCATTACAGCAAATTAATGAGAAACTTAAAAAACAATTTACACTCATTACACCACAGAAAAAAAAATACGTTAGACAGGAGAAGACTTTAAATGTAGAACAATCCAGGAACTGGCTCTGAAGAGTTCTGTGATCTTATGAACAAGTTCTCAGGAACTGATGATTAAAATTACTTTCGTGGGTAGAATCCACAGAGAGGATTAACTTTCTGAATATCTTAATATTTCAACTGAGAGGCAAATATGAAGCTTTAGGCAAAATAATAAATACTGGAATCCTTGCATCATTCTAATTACCATTCCACAACGGGCATTTTGAACTGGCCATGATGCATACGTGCATATATATATATAGGTATACGTTCGTATATGTAAGTATTCGTATGTTGTATTTATATATATATGTATTTATGTTTATCTTCTGTGTGTATTCTACTGATGAGGCAAAGCATTCCTAAATGCAAAGTCAGAAATCCAGATCTAAAATTATCCAGTAATTTTTTACTAGTTTCATCTTTCTCTTTGTTTTCTCTCTGTGTTGATATATGGACAATTTAGGTGGTTTTAAAGTCAGATCATGGCTGCTATTTTCAGCATGGTGGTATCTCGTAGATACCCAAATTTATAATTTTAATAATTATTACCTTTGAAGGTTATTTTTTTCCATGCTGACCACTTGATAAAATCGTTATTTTATTTTTAATTTAACGAACTTATCCTTATTCATATATATATATATATATATATATATATATATACACACACACACACACGCACACACACACACACACCCTTTCAAATGTGTTGGTGGATCCATGAAAAGTAACCAAAATTTCATTCTCCAATGGAATACGCATCTAGCAAACCTTTTCTACCCTCTTGTGCTAATTTGTACATGTTCGTTCTGAATTATGCCCTCTCCATCATCATCATTTAATATCTGTTGTCCATGCTGGCATGGGTTGGACAGTCTGACTGGGCTGGCATGCTGGAAGGCTGCACCAGACTCCAGTCTGATTTGGCATGGTTTTCTACAGCTGGATGCCCTTCTTAATGCCAACCACTCCAAGAGTGTAACGGGTGCTTTTACGTGCCACTGGCACAGGTGCCATTTGCGTGACACCGGAGTGTGTTTACGTGCCAATTTGCATGACACCGGTAACTGCCACAACTGCGATTTTCCTCAGCTTGATGGGTCTTCTTCACAAGCACAACATAATGCCAAAGGTTTTGGTCATTAATTATAATTTGATAAAATAGCAAGGCTTCAAATGGCAACAATGTATGTGTACCCATTCTTTGGTAGTTCCTCAGAAAATGGCACCATCCTGGTAACATTTCTCAGTTTGGAAAGTTTAATACAAGAATTAATACTCAGCTGTAGCTTTACTAATCAAAATATTTCAGCCTTTTTAAGGATTGGCTCACAAGCCAATATAAACACACCATAATCTACATGATGTCACAACATCATCTTGTAAAGACAAGTGACATGTTGCCCTCACAATCATGGGATTGTGGTTTCTATTCCAAGACTGGCAGCACATTGTGTTCTTGAGCAACACTTCATTTCACACTGTTTCAGTCATCATCAAGCATCTGTTTTCTATGCTGGCATGGATTGGATGGGTTGACTAGATCTGGCAAGCCACAGGGCCGTGCCAAGCCCCACTCGCAGTTTTGGCATGGTTTCCATGGCTGGATGCCTTTCCTAAGGCCAACCACCTTACAGAATGCACTGGATGCATTTTGTTTTGTGCTACTGGCACTAATGAGGCTGCTTTTCAAACTGTGAGCTCCTTGTCAAACCGTCCAACCCATGCCAGCATGGAAAACTGACATTAAATGATGATGATGTTGATGAAGATGATGATGACGAAGATGATGATGATGACGAAGAAGATGATGATAATGATGACGAAGATGATGATGATGAAGAAGATGATGATGACGAAGATGATGATGATGACGAAGAAGATGATGATAATGATGACGAAGATGATGATGATGAAGATGATGATGATGAAGAAGATGATGATAATGACAAAGAAGATGATGATGATGATGAAGAAGATGATGATGACGAAGAAGATGATGATGATAATGATGAAGAAGATGATGATGATGACGAAGAAGATGATGATGATGATGAAGAAGATGATGATGACGAAGATGATGATGTGTGTGTGTGTATGTATATATATATATATATATATATATATATATATCATCATCATCATCATCGTCGTTTAACGTCCGTTCTCCATGCTAGCATGGGTTGACGGTTCGACCGGGTTTCTGGGAAGCCAGAGCTGCACCAGGCTCCATCTAATCTGGCAATGTTTCTACAGCTGGATGCCTTCCTAACGCCACCACTCCATGAGTGTAGTGGGTGCTTTTTACGTGCCACCTGCACAGGTGCCAGGCGGGCTGGCAACGGCCACGGTTAGATTGGTGTATTTTATGTGCCACCGGCAGGAAGCCAGTCGAGGCGGTGCTGGCATCGGCCACGAGTCGGATAGTGCTTTTTACGTACCACCAGACCAGGATCCTGGCTGGTTCAATTCGATTTCGATTTCGCTTGCCCAACATGTCTTCACATCAAAGGGGGTTGGCATGGGTGCCTATATATATATATACAGACACAAATGTGAGCATATCTCTGCATCAAGAACATTCTTCTCCTAATGTATGTCAAAACGAATGTCTTTTCCGTAGTGCAAAAATCCAGTGAAGTCAGTGAGCTTCACATAAACAGGTTCAATTGTTTTGCTTTTTTCCTTCTTCGAAGGCTGATCTATAACATCTTGCATATTTCACATTTCTATTGTTTGCTGCTGACTCCAGGTTGCAGCAGCCATGTTGGTGCAGCTTCAAATCATTTTCCATAAAAAAAAAAAAAACCTCTGCTGCTCTAATGAAAGAGCTTTGTCTACCTTGTCACCTTCGTTATATTTCAGGTCATGTCTGGCAATGTATTGGCATATAAATCATGAAGAAAACAAAGAATTTGTCAAGCTGAGTTATTCGGTTTGGTGAAGGCACCGGATTTAGCACAGGCTTCATTCTCAGTCAAGTTGAAGAATAGAGAGAATATTGGCAACCAAAATGGTTTCACTACACTTTCCTTGTTGAAGAAGAATAAAACCCTAAAGATATTTCAATATGTCACTTCGTTAACCTAGGTTCCAGACCATTGTTAGCTTTAATAACATCACCAAATATTATATTGTATTTCTTCTTTATGCTGTATTTAATTCATTCTCAGAAAATTTCACTGTTATAAGAGATTATCAAGGTAGATGGAAACTGAAAGAAGCCTGTAGTATATATATATATATATTTGTGCTACACCTGAGCACTGTATACAATAAGTTCATTATTATTACATATATCTCAGTGTGTGTGTCTTCATGTCTGTGTTTGTTCCCCACCCTTGCTTGACAACTGGTATTAGTATGTTTACATCCCCTGTAACTTAGCAGTTTGGCAAAAGTGAATGATAAAGTAAGTACAAATCTTTACAAAAAATATGCAGTAGGGACAATTTGTTCAACTAAATTCTTCAATTAGAAAATTATTATTTTTAAATCTCACAACGTGAGATATTCAGCAATAGTACTTTGTAGTAAAGATTGTTTGCCAACATAACATGGCAGTCCTGGTTTAGGATTAATGTTGCTGTAATTTAGCCCCAGAAGACATCGTCTCTAGCTGGCTATACGACACAATCTGTGTCCTTATATTTTCGAACAAGGGAATCTAGCACCCCCACTCAGCTCAAAACAATATCTGTGTATCATGATTTCCATGTTATTTCCCTTCATCAGCACAGAAGAATTGTTCAGTTAGAGGTGGTGCTGCCAAATTGCCGTTCGAAATATATAGTTTTCAAAGTAACAACTAGTCATCATCATCATCGTTTAACATCCGTTTTCCATGCCAGCACAGGTTGGGGTCTGGGAAGCCAGGAGGCTGCACCAGGCTCCAGTCTGATCTGGCAGTGTTTCTATAGCTGGATGCCCTCCCTAACGCCAACCACTCCGTGAGTGTTATAGGTGCTTTTTACGTGCCACTAGCACAGGTGCCAGGGGAGGCTGGCAGCAACCACAATCGGTTGGTGCTTTTTACATGCCACCGGCACAGAAACCAGTCAAGGCGGCGCTGGCATCGGCCACGTTCGGATGGTGCTTTTTACGTGTCACCGGCATAAAATTAATATAATTCTGATCTATAAATTAGGAAATTATTATTTTTAAATCTCACAGTCTGACAAGAGAAACTAGTAAAAGGTAAAAGATACTTATTTTGTGAATGGAATTGAGAGTGAACAAAAGATGATAGCAGAAGAAAGAGGAATGCCAAACATAGATTCAAAACTGGAACCTTGCGGTTGGGAAACAAACTACTTCATCCTTTAATTACCATATTTCTGTTGAAATGAAATTCCTTTGTTTTGATTAATTTTCAAAATAATGAAGAATTTGATGAAATAACTTGTCATTACTAAGCTGCTCTTTGGGACATAAATTAACACGAAATCTTGAAGGAAGAAGGTTTTTAATCCAGGTAACTTCAAAATAGAAAGTTTTGATATCATAGAACCAGGAGTGGTCTCAGACAGGTTGGAATCAAAAGGGTTAATCACAGAGGCCGGCACCAAATGGTAAAATTTTCTTCCAAAATTTGAAGAATATTATAATGGAAATTTCAGTTCAGACTGGGTTGATGATATAAGGATAAAATTCAGTTTCTATTGGAATATCCAAAATTTGGATAAAATCATAATGCTTATAATGGTAAATCTAGTACCAACAGCAGCAGGTTACAAATTTTGAATACTATTGTAATGTTAAATTTCAGTTGCTGCAAGAGAATAAAATAAAAAAAGGGCATTGCTATGATTATTATTATTATTATATTATTATTATTATTACATTATTATTATTATTACATTATTAGTATTATTTGTTATTATTATTATTATTATTATTATTATTATTATTATTATTATCATTATTATTATTATTATTATTATTATTATCATTATCATTATTATTATTATTTTATTATTAATATCATTGCTGTTGTTATTATAACCATCACCATCACCATTCTCAATTCAGGTTCTGCAGTCGACTACAAAGTGTGGATCTTATCATTATGATAAACTCAGTTCCTGCAGAAGAATTGGAAATTTGGATATTAATTTAATGAAATTTTTAGATTCTACACCATGAGACGCCAAACTAAATTTTCTGCAATTCCTCAGTTATTTTAATGGTAAATTTCAATCCTGGCAGAAAGTTGTAAAGTTTCACAAACATCAAACTGAATTTCCTTTGTAAGAAACAGCTGACACCGAAAACATCATTGAGACTTTTCTTGTCTTTTGTTATTCCATTTCGGTTATTTCTTGTGTCGAGGAGGGAAGTGGTGGTGGTGGTGGTGGTGGTGGTGGTGGTGATGATGGGTGGTGTGATGTAGTTCAGAGAGCCTGATGTGATGTATTGGTGATATTCAAATCTGAGTGTGTTATGTGATTTAGTGTGGCAGTGGTGGTGGTGGTGGTGGTGGCGGCGGCGACAGATGTAGTGTGGGTGGTGGTTGTGGTGGTGGTGGTGGTGGTTGTGGTGGTGGTGGTGGTTGTTGTTGGTGGTGGTGGTGGTGATGGGTGGTGGTGGTATAGGTGGTGTAGCATAGTTCAGAGTGCCTGATGTGATGTATTGGTTATATTCAAATCTGAGTGTGTTATGTGATGTAGTGTGGCGGTAGTGGCAGTGGTGGTGCTGCTGGTGGTAATGGTGGTGGTGGTGGTGGTGATGTGACATGTAGGAAATGAGATGTGCTGATGGCATGGTGACGATGTGATGATGTGGTGTCAAGGTGATGTGGTAGTAATGTGAAGGTGGTGGAGGTGGTGGTGGTGTGAGGGTCATCATTATCATCAATTTCACATCCACTTTCCCATGCTTGCATGGGTCAGATGCAATTTGGTGAGGCAGATTTCTAGAGCTAGAAACCCTTCCTGTTCCCTTCCAGCGGTCAACTCTTGGTAATATTTTAATATTTCCCCATTGCTGAACATGTTTTTATGGAGGACTGGAAACAAACAACCTCACTTGTATGCTGGTGATGCTTGTTTACAACTACAATATCAAAACAAGAGCGCACACACACACTTTATATATATATATTGGTCAATACAGAGCTACACTCTAGAACATTAGACCATAGAGCAGCAGAAATTATGTGCCTCCAGCCATTTGAGTCTCATGAGCTACTTATGCAGCGAAGTGCTTTAAGGGTGCAAAATCAATGGCCCCTCTCTGACTGACCATAACAAACAACCTAGATGTATGTGTGTGTGTATGCATATATATATATGTATATGCACATGTATGTAAGCATATGGACATGAAAGTAAACAGATCAACACACAGACAGATAGGTACATAGGTTATATGAACAGACAAGCACACATACACACATACGCAAATGAAGACTGATACACATGACCATATATACAAACACACTGACGAATGGGAATGTGAAACTCTGTGTAAGAGTTTTTGTGATATTTCTGTTGATTTTAAATATAATATATTTATACACACTCACACACACACACACACACACACAATCATCATCATTGTCATTTAACATCCGCTTTCCATGCTAGCATGGGTTGGACGATTTTGACTGAGGGCTGGCAAACCAAATGGCTGCACCAGGCTTCAATCTTGATTTGGCAGAGTTTCTACAGCTGGATGCCCTTCCTAATGCCAACCACTCCGAGAGTGTAGTGGGTGCTACACACACACACACACACACATATATATATATATATATATATATATATATATATAGCCGACTTCTTTCAGTCTCCTTCAACCAAATCCACTAACAGAGCTTTAGTCAGACTAGGGCTCTAGAGGAAGACATTGGCCCAAGATGCTATGGAGTAGGATTGAGCTCAAGACCACATGATGTGGAAGAAAGGGGTTCAACCACACAGCCATGGACTGTGTGGGAATACAATGAGAACTGTATGTGTGTGTGTGTGTGCGTACACATGAGTGGATTATTTTACACACATACATTTGGACAAGCGTCTCCATCTTGCATTTTACAGCCAAAACATTTTGGCTGTTCTGCTCTTCAGCTTTTTTTCACATTCCTATCATATTTAATAACACTTTCAGAATTCATCTCATTCTGTCGTTCCATATCAGGAATATTCTTCTACTAGTCATGTACCAACTTGTGACGCTACTGGCTTGTTCTGCTTGGATCAGAATATTATCAAGATTGAATGACCCAGGAGTAAAACTCACCATAACCAAGTCAAATACAACTCACAATAACCAGGCATTTTACCATTCCACTGTTCCAGAGAATGATTAAGTAATGCAAATTAGGAGCTTCAACCCTTTCGCTTGAAGATTACTCCATCAAATGTAATCCATATTTATTCACATTGTTTACCATTAATCCTGCATTATCTTGTAGCTTTGAGATTTTGGTGATGTGACTGTTTATTTTTAAGATGGCACTGTAGGGTAGGTGTGAGAGGCCAGCTCTGGTTAGTTTAAACATAAAACAGGAAGAATATTTGGGCCGGATATGGTCAGTTTAAGTGCTAAAAGGTTAAATATTTCATTTTTTTTTTATGGTTGGGGGTCTTGTTGCTTATTTTTAATTAAAGTCTCCCACATAACATTCATTTTTATCCTAAATTTACTGACGACTTATCAAAGAGCAGCATCTTTTATGATGCTTTGTGGACATGTGACTTTCTCTGTAGCCCCAGTCCTGAGGAAGAAAGCTTTGCGAGTGGATTTGAAAGAGGGAAACTGAAAGATGGTCATCATGCCTGTATGTGTGTGTTGTGTGTGTGTGTGTAAGCATCTCTTTGACTTGATGTCACATGACAGTTATAAGTAATTCCCACTGTCATACAAACATCATCTATTTCCAATATTCTACAAGAATATTAGGTGCAAGAGTGGCTGTGTGGTAAGCAGCTTGCTTACCAACCAGATGGTTCTAGGTTCAGTCCCAGTGCATGGCATCTTGGACAAGTGTCTTCTACTATAGCCTTCGGGTCGACCAAAGCTTTATGAGTGGATTTCGTAGGCAGAAACTGAAAGAAGCCTGTTGTGTGTACACACACACACACACACACACATATATATATATATATATATATATATATATATATATATATATATATATATATGCATGTGTGAGTGTGTATATGTTTGTGTGTCTGTATTTGTCTCCCGCCAACATCACTTGAAACCAATGTTGGTGTGTTTACATCACCATAACTTAGCGGTTCAGCAAAAGAGACCAATAGAATAAGTACTAAACTTACAAAGAACAAGTCCTGGGATAGATTTGCTTGACTAAAGACAGTGCTCAAGCACGGCCACAGTCAAATGACTGAAACAAATAAAAGAATAAAAAATAATAAAAAATAAAAGAACATGTTTGGACTTGGAGAAATATTACTTTGCTTTGAAACACTTGAGGGTTGGTGCCATGAAGGGAATCTAGTTATAGAAAATAAAATCTGCCTCAAAAAACTCCATCTAACCCATGCAGGTATGAAAAACCAGATGTTAAAATGACGATGACGATGAGGAGGATGATGATTTTGTCCCAGAAGGGTTGGTAAATTTCCTTTCCCACCCACAAATGAACAACTACCCTGATTTTCATTTCTCCCTGTTCATTAGATAAGATACACCCCTAATCTCATAAAATCTATATCCACTGCTACAACCACACTGGACGGAATACCAGTTGATCTTCTTTGCCATGATCTTAAGGAGAGACAGCGCTAAAGAGTCGTCCAGCTTTTGAATGCTGTCCTGATGTTGCATGCATCACAGAACCATAGACTGATTGTGGCAGGTGTAATATTTTCAATTTTGATGCCTCTGCTCTGGGAACCTAACACTATGCCTGCAGATTACTTGCAGAGTACTTATCTGAGATAATCCTAATCATTTTTGTGGGTAGATTGTGTCAAAGTTGCCACTTATGAACTTGGTTCAATGTTGTAGGCCACAGGCAGTGGTGTCCTTCTTGCAGTGTGGATAATGAGAAACAGGGAGACAGAATACAGAATATACTAGAATAATACAATGCAGAATATGAAGATATATATATATATATATATATATGTGTATATATATATATATATATATATATATATATATATATATATATATGTGCTGAAAGTGTAACTGCTAGAGTAAGAATAGCTTGGGCAAAGTTCAGAGAGCTCTCTTACCTCTACTGGTGACAAAAGGCCTCTCGCACAGAGTGAAAGGCAGACTGTATGATGCGTGTGTACGAACAGCCATGCTACATGGCAGTGAAACATGGGCCGTGACTGCTGAGGATATGCGTAAGCTCGCTAGAAATGAAGCCAGTATGCTCCGATGGATGTGTAATGCCGGTACTCACACTCGGCAGAGTGTAAGTACCTTGAGAGAAAAGCTGGACCTAAGAAGCATCAGTTGTGGTGTGCAAGAGAGACGTTTGCGCTGGTATGGTCATGTGGCGAGAATGGATGAAGATAGTTGTGTGAAAAAGTGCCACACCCTAGCGGTTGAGGGAACCTGTGGAAGAGGCAGACCCAGGAAAACCTGGGACGAGGTGGTGAAGCACGACCTTCGAACTTTAGGTCTCACTGAGGAAATGACTAGAGACCGAGACCTCTGGAAGTGTGCTGTGCGCGAGAAGACCCGGCAGGACAAGTGAGTCCATAACCGTGGCCTTCTACATGGGATGGAGCCAGCCTACGTATGCATACCTTCCCTTCTTGGGACACAAAACTCTACTTGTGAAGACGTGATGAGGCAAGTGAGGATCAGAATCGAAATCGATCAATGGAAATTGCGGATGTGCTACCAGTGCCGGTGGCATGTCAAAACTCTGCTTGTGAAGACCCGTGAGGCAAGTGACGATCAGAATCAAAATCGATCAATGGAAATCAATCAATGGAAATCGATCAATGGAAATTGCAGATGTGTTACCAGTGCCGGTGGCATGTAAGAGAACTTTCCGTTTCGCGACCGTTGCCAGCACTGCCCCGTTTCGTGTCCGTTGCCAACTCGCCTGGCCCTCGTGCCGGTGGCACATAAAAAGCACCATCCGTTCGTGGCCGTTTGCCAGCTCTGTCTGGCACCATGCGGGTGGCACGTAAAAAGCACCCACTACACTCACGGAGTGGTTGGCGTTAGGAAGGGCATCCAGCCGTAGAAACACTGCCAGATTTGACTGGGCCTGATGAAGCCTTCTGGCTTCACAGACCCCAGTAGAACCGTCCAACCCATGCTAGCATGGAAAACGGACGCTAAACGATGATGATGATGATGATGATACACCACACACACCAAACACACACACACATATATACATATCTATATGTATATATGTGTGAGTGTGTGTATGAGTATATATATATAGACACATACATATATGTATACATATGTATATGTATGTACATAAATATATATACATATATATATGCACAGATACATACATATGTGTATATATGTACAAACACACAAACACATGCATATATATATATATATATATATATGTGTGCGTGGGTGTGTATGTACGTATGTATATAAATTCATGCCAGCTTGGAAGGAGGATGTTAAATGATGACGATGATGGTATATATATATATATATATATATATATATATAATATATATATAGATAATGTATGTTTGTATGTATGTACATATAATGAGTGTGTGTCTAAGATAATATAATATGCAGTTGTTCATAGGTAGCAAGGCATGGAGATATGACACACACACGCATACATAAAAACTTATATGTATATGCTTTATAATATTTTATATATATATATATATAATATAATATATTATATAAATATATATATATATATATATATATATATATATATATATATATATATATAATACACACATAATACTATAATGTATATACATATGTTTTTGTGTGTGTGGTGTATTCACAGGTTTTTTTTACTTTGCATTTTTTATGAATTTTTTTTTGCTGTTGTTTTCTATTCTTTTCTTTCCAACATCAAACAAAACCATCACCACCATCATCATCATCATCATCCTTATCATCAAACACTCCTGCCAGTTCCATCAGCCAGACAAAAACATCATCTCTCACAGAATATTTGATTATTACATTGGGGCTAGCAATGGTGGTGCTAGTGTTGCTGATGTTGATGATGATGATGATGATGATGGAAGCAGGGGTGGGCATGGAAGAATTCATACTTTATCTGATCTTCACATTTCATTACATATGTAAAATAACAAATAAATATCAGAATAAGCAAAATAAAAAAGGGAACGAAAACAAATAAATAAAAACAATACAAAGAGTTAGACAATGACATAATAATAATAATAATAATAATAAAAATAATAATAAATGAAAGATATGAAGAAGAGGAGAGAAAAGATGAGAGGTGGGGGGAGAAAAAAGAAAGGATAGAAAGAAGGAAAGATTGAGAGAAAGACAAGAGAAGAGAAGGGAAGAGAAAAAAGAGAAAAAGGAAAAGAAAGAAAAGGGGAAAAAATAATAAAAGAGAGAAGGAAAGAAAGAAGGAGAGATTGAGAGAAAGACAAAGAGAAAGGGAAGGGAAAAGAAAAAAGGAAAAAGAAAAGGGAAAAGAAAGAAAAGGAAAAAGAAAGAATAAAAAGAGAAGGAAAGAAAGAAGGAAAGATTGAGAGAAAGACAAAGAGAAAAGGAAGGGAAAAGAAAAAAGGAAAAGTGGAAGAAGGAAAATGAAAAAGGAAAAAGAATAAAATTAAGAGAGAGAGAGAGAGGGAGAGAGAGAGAGAGAGAGAGAGAGAGAGGAGGGAGGGAGGGAGGGAGGGAGGGAGACCAAATCTAATTCAGAACACAATATATCTTAAAAATGATAAAGAAAAGAAAGTGTTTTATTGTATTTGTTTAATAATGTTGGTTTTGTGGTTAGAAATCATTATTATCATCATCATCATCATCATCATCAACATTATTATTATTATTCTTATTATTATTATTATTATTTCATATTATTTATGGAGGGTGAGGTTTGCTTTGTTGCTGTTGTT
>NC_043009.1:65995242-65997742 GCF_006345805.1 Octopus sinensis
TATAACAATGATTAAGTAATGTACAAAATAATAAATAAAACGTATATATTTGGTTGAATAACGACACGTGTTTCTTGCCTATATTTAAGAAATTTCTTAAATATATATATATATATATATATATATATATATATGTATATATAATTCAAATAATAAGACAAAGAAATTGTTTCTGTCTCTACTCTGCTTTCAATGCCAACCTGCGTCAATTGATGTGACTAAAATTTCCTCAAGGCAGTGCCCCAGCATGGCTGCAGTCCAATGACTGAAACCAGTAAAAGATAAAAGATGTGTGAGCATGTTTATGAAGGAGAGAGACTTGGAAGTTAGAGTGTTGTAGTCATGATTGCAAGATTACAGTTTCAATTCCCAGACCAGCTGCATGTTGTGTTCTTGAGCAAAACACTTCATTTCATGTTGCTTCAGTCCACTAAGCTGTAAACAGGTAACCCTGTAACGGACTGGTGATCTGTTCAAAGAGTATGCAGCCGGGTGGTATCATTTGAAAGTTTTAACACAGGTAGATGCATTGTAATCAATAGTGTAAAACGATATCCAAAATGTTGGAAGACACAATGAAATTCTATACTTTTGAATATTAGTCACGTTTCAGAAGTTGGTTACCATCTTATTGTTCAAACTGCTAGAAACAGTAGTTAAATCTATTTATCCCTTTAGCATTTAAACTGGCCATATCAGGCCACAGCTGTCTATTTATTTTATGTCCAAACAAGCCATATTTGGCCTCTTGCACTTAACCTACAATATCAGTCTGAAAATAAGCAATCTCATCATTGAAATCTTGAAATTACAAGATGATTGGCACGTAAAAGCATCCAGTACACTCTCGGAGTGGTTGGCATTAGGAAGGGCATCCAGCTGTAGAAACTCTGCCAGATCAGATTGGAGCCTGGTACAGGCATCTGGTTCGACAGTCGTCAGTCAAATCGTCCATCCCATGGTAGCATGGAAAACGGACGTTAAACGATGATGATGATGATTAAATGATTACTTCAAGATGATGCAGTACTTTTGACAGAATAATTTGAATGCTAAAGGGTTCTAATCAGATTCTACAGTGTTAAAAATTAAAAAGACAATATTGAATAATTCACACAAACACAAAGACTCAAAGAATGTTTCTCTAGTTTACTTGGCCTCCAGGCATTGTTCTATTGGAGCAATTAACAGGAGTTGATGGAATTACCTTTTACTCCAAGAATAATGTAAATCTATCTTTGACCACTTCTTCATAAGAGTCACCTAATCTTTGCCGAATTACAGTTATCAACGACAGGTAATGTATTTGTCCAGTTTAGTCCCAATCATCATATATTCATTTAGTGGCATGAAATGGTTCTAAATCACTAACTCTTCCTTCTTTCTCTCTATCAGTGAATTCTTTTGGTATCATGTGTGTATTTAAGTCTTATATATATATATAGTCAAAAATTGTGAAGCATGACTGTCACCACTACTACATGAACCTGAAGATTGCAGAATTTAATGCATGAAAGTACTAGTTCAATCAGAATGAACATTTAACATTCTACTATTTTATTTTATTCTATTATTTTATCTTATATTATATCATTATAAGATTGTAAATAAAACGTGAAAATCAGACAAGGTTGGAATTCCTTTTATTAATATATTCTTCTATACACAATCACACACACATCCGTATATATATATATATATATTATATATATATATATACTCACACACACATACAGTTACACCTGCTCTCTCTTTCAAATGCAAAAAGCATACAGCAATTTACCTGCCCACTAAAAACTCACCTTTCGTTTGGAAATGACCATCAAGTTAGCCCAGTCCCCAACAACTACAACAAAACTCTTTCTTCCTTTTGAATTTAATATTTTACGATTGTCATCATCAGCGTCATCATAATGAAAGACAAAACGGGAGATATTGGAGAAAAGCTGGATTTGAAGGGAGTAAATGTGTTGTGTACAAGAGGCAAGAGCCGAAGTCTTCATGACCAAGAATCAAGGATACTAATCTTTCTGGGATGCCAACAGCCTTGGGTTGTATTGAGGGGACATATTGTTGGCAGTGAAATGGATGAAGTAATTGAGGAAGTTAAAAGCATGCATTAGAATAATTATGCTGAGTCTCGTGATGACACCATAACAACAGCATCTATCTCTAGATACAGACCACAATTAAAGCTGGCAGAGGACCATAAAAATGTGGCCTTCCAGCAGACTGTCGGATATTGCTGTACTACAATAAGGGTCACTACAATTATTGACCTCATTATTAAAAAGAGCAATTTTAATGTTAAACAACACTATGATGGCTTCTCCAGTGTAAATGGGGACGAGGAATTAAGAATGATTTAACCATTTGCGATATTAATTTCAGGAAATAAACCTGCTTCCCGAGGACCTAATCAGCTGAATACAAAAGCAGATAGACAGGCGATTGTGGACACTATGAATAGTAGGCCTTTACTAGGTGAAGATTTAGATTA
>NC_043009.1:66002742-66035242 GCF_006345805.1 Octopus sinensis
AAGACTAGTGCTGCTTCTAATTCACATTTGAACACACATACATTTACACACACACACACACACACATATATATATATTATATATATGATAATGACGATGATGATATTGATGATGATGAAGTATATAAATTACAGGTAATACAACGTCAAATGACATAAGACAACCAGGGCATACAATTAGCACTCAGATTGAATTTACACCTAAACTCAAACTTTAAATGCAACTATAAATGCAGCAAAGTGGAAGCTGCCTAAATGAGAAGAGGCTTTAGGCAATGCACTGATGAAGCTGGTACAATGGAAGAAAAGAACAGAAAAGCTAACGACAGGTGTATGCCATAATCTGACTCCATACCTGATGTCTTGAATGTCTACCTTTTGTTCTATTTTACATATAAAGGTGAATGCAGGTGGCCTAGTCATTAAGTGTGTAGCAATATAAATTGTCAGATCAAGAGTTCAATTCCTAGACCAGGTGGCATGTTGTGTTCTTGAGCAAAACACTTCATCTCACATTGCACAAGTACTGTATGGGGGACCAACATATCAAAAAAACAAAAAAATAATGTTTCCTCTGTGTGTTGTAAAAGGTGACTAAGAAGCGGTTCAGATAAGAACTGCAATCTGACCTCATAAAATACTCCACTGGGTTGGAGGGTTGTCACCTGAGTAGCACACAGACCTCATCTACCAGGACTCTTTTACTCTTTTACTTGTTTCACTTATTTGACTGTGGCCATGCTAGAGCACTGCCTTTAGTCGAGCGAATCGACCCCAGGACTTATTCTTTGTAAGCCTAGTACTTATTCTATTGGTCTCTTTTGCTGAGCCGCTAAGTTACGGAGACGTAAACACAGCATTGGTTGTCAAGCGATTTTGAGGGGACAAACACAGACACAAACATATACACACACATACATATATATTCACATATATACGACGGACTTCTTTTCAGTTTCCGTCAACCAAATCCACTCATAAGGATTTTGGTTTGCCCGAGGCTATAGTAGAAGATACTTGCCCAACGTGCCACGCAGTGGAACTGAACCTGAAAGCATGTGGTTGGGAAGCTAGCTTCTTACCACACAGCCACTCCTGCGTCTATAATCACCAACAAATGCTGGATGCAACTAAGTGCTGTTACAGCACATCCCCCTCCCCCCCACTAGTACTACTACTATACATATACTGTGCCTGTAAGTTTGTGTGTGTATGCGTTTATATATGCATGTTTTCTTTTCTTTTGGAGATGGTTGAAGACAGAACTGTTGATGCTACATTCCCTTAGAGTCTTGAACAAGTCTTTCATCTGAAGCGATTTAGCATAAAGAAAATAAAAAATTAATATCGGCAAAACGTTTTGCTCTTCAAACCAAATAATCTTATTTGTGGTACATTTATTTTGTTCCCTGCTTTGATGTTTGCTTAATATTTTCCTCTCAAATGTTCCAGTGGAACAATCATATTACTGAAGAGAACAATCACCAAGATACAAATCATTTTAGTTCAATTGCATAGAGTAACATCTTGAGCAAATGTCCGTCACTGTCACTTGGAGTCAACCAATGTCAGTATGTATGGAAGCCCATCATATATATATATATATATATATATATAAGGCACACATATATAAAGCATATTTTTATATGTATATATATATTATATATATATATAAGGTACATTAAACAAATGAATAAATGAATATGAGTTTTGTTGTGATTCTATTCTTTAACAGAAAACCATGCACAGCCTACTGAGTTAGTTTTCACATAAGCATTATGTGGTCCACTCATTTTCAATTAATATTCAAAGTTTTTTTTCAAACTGCGTTAAAATGGCTCGAGAATCTTTGCAGTAGCTGACAAACTCATGCATTGTGCTTACATCAAACTTTTTTTCAAAACTCAGCAAACCTGCTACCAGTGCCCTCAATATGCTTTGATGTTTTGCAAACAAATTGCACGCGCGAGTGCTACCAGTTGAGAGCTCAGCATCCCGGAAGCCAGCAAGTTTATGTTGTCATCAGGAGAGAATGCATGTTGTTTCAGAGCCTGCCTCTTGATGGCATCAATGCGCACTCTCACTGATGTGAAGCCCTGATTGCGAGATCAACTGGTTATTAAATAAAGCTCAATATTCTTCTAGCCATCGCTCATTGTCTCTTTTTAACTAAATACAGTGGCTAGCCTTTTCCGCTGAAGTTTGGCTATCGGTCATGGTGGTGTTTACTTTACGATGAGTTAGGCCTAATGATAACAACAGTCGTCTCACACTGTGTCCAACAAACCCTCTTCGTCCGACTTCGATTGGAAAATACACCACTTTCCAGCCTGCGTCTTCACATTCCTTGAGGGGGTTTACATAACGGATGTTATTTTGGTCAAACACAAGTTTTGAGAAGCACAAATGTCGCAGGGCAGTTGAGTATTTGTTCAAGATGAACCTACAGAGTGACTGATTACTAGAAAAGTGTCAGAAAATGTGGGAAATCTATGGTTGTCAAGGAGGATTTGTGAAAACCTCCATGAGGACCAAAACCAAACAATTCACCAGCTGTCTCACATGACTGGAGTCTGACAAGAAAACCATCATCATCATTTTAACGTCCACTTTTTCATGCTTGCATGGGGCTGATGGAATTCATAGAGGCAGATTTTCTACAAGATGCCCTTTTATATGTATGTAGACACATGTATATGTGTTTGTATGTATATATATATGTATGTCCAGACCACCAGCTCTCTTTCACATGCACATACATACTCTCTTATACACACACACACCTTCGTGTTGGGGGTCATCTTTACTTTGTTATCTCTCCTACTTCTTCCTTCTCGTGTGTGACCAATCTGTCTGGCAAAGAAATATTTCAAGCAAAGAAACATTTCCTCATTGCCAAACATGATTACATAGATGAGTGGAAAGAAAGGGTATTGCTTGCAAAGGAGACATACTCAGACAAATAAAGGCTTACATCAACCCAACTTTCATCTCAAGAATCATCATAAGTAATAAAAGAAGGGGTTTACAGTTAAGATCTGAAGACAAAACAGCAGTCATCAGAGGAAAAGGGTTCTTAGTCACCAAGACCAGAGAAAGGACTACAGGTTCAAAGGGCAACAAAAAAAGCTGTTCATCGTTTTACAATATGAAAGACATTGTTCACCAAGAATTTGTTCCTACCAGCAGCATAGTCATTTCTGGTTTTTACATTTGTGGTATCTGAAGGAATATCTATGGAATCCACCACCAGAAGTCTGGGACATCTTAATATAGAACACATTCTGTCAGGTCAAAGTAATTTTTGAAAATTGCTCTTGTACAATGCCATATTTTTGCCTGATTATTCATATGTTTATATCATACCAAACATTTGCCAATTCTGCCATGGGTTTCCCTGCATTTGCCAAAATGAAACAAGATGAAGAGGTTTCACTTTCAGACAGCAGAGGAAATTCAAATGTACTTCAAGATAGAACTGAATGGTCTTCAAGAAGATGATTCCTCTTCCACTACATTTGAAGAGTGAAACATAAACCAGGAATGCTGGGTACAAGTTCCCAACAGCTTTACACTATACACACACTCACACACACACACACACACACACATATCTATATATATATATATATATATATATATATATACACACACACACACACACACACATATAGGGAGAGTTTACGAAAAAAACAAAAGATGAAGACAGGTGATGTAGACAACAAACAGATGTATTAGTATAACGCTCAGGAATAGAAAAAGTCTTTTACATTTCGAGCCTACGCTCTTCTACAGAAAGGGACACAGAAAAAACAAGGAGAGAAACAAGGAGAGAAAAAAATGTGTGTAGTGGCTAACGATCTATCATGACGACTGCCAGACAGAATGGTCACACACGAGAGGGAAGAAGTAGGGGAGATAACAAAGTAAAGATGACCCCCAACACGAAAGTGCATGTGTGTATAAGAGAGTATGTATGTGCGTGTGAAAGAGGGCTGGTGGTCTGGACATACATATATATACACACAAACACATATACATGTGTCTACATAGAAATATATATATATATATACATAGACACATATATATACATACATACACACACATATATATATATGCATACATATATACTTGCATATACATAGATATACACACATACATACACATATACATATATATTCATATGTACATATATATATAATTATTTTTATACATATACATCATCATCATCGTTTAACGTCCGCTTTCCATGCTAGCATGGGTTGAATACATATACATGTGTACATACATAAATATATTTATGTACATATACATATAAATATATATATATATATATATATGTATATATATATGCATATAAATATATACACAAATACATATATGCATACATATATATATATATTCAAATACATACCTACTGATATAAAAAATATATTTACACACACATGTATATATATACACACACATATACATCCTTACACACACACACATGCACACACATGTACGCACACACAGACACACATACAGACACACACTCACACACACACAATTCCCTGATAACTCAGTGAGCAGCTAAACTAATGACATTAATAATAACAATGTAGATAAAGTTATTTGATTCGATTGGATTTCTCTCTATTATTAATATATTTTCTCATGTCCAAGTAAAACTATCATTAGACATCTTGTAATAATACCAGAATACCATTCTTTGGTAATTTATTCCACTGTTCAGTCAATAGTTCCAGTGTGTCAGAGAAAAATGGTGAAGTATCTTAGAGTGTAGGTTTAGAATGGAAGAGTTGTGCTGCGGAATAGTGGTGCCCGATGGTGGCGCTGGTGGTGGTAGTGGTGGTGCCGGCGGCGGTGGATGTATTGGAAAGATTTGACATAAAACATAATTTGGAATGGTATCACTCCAGCCCTACCATATTTTCGGAATATATACATATTATATATATATATGTGTGTGTGTATATATGTATATGTGTGTGTGTCTATATATATTATCCTCATCATCATATATACATATACATATATATGTATATATCATACACAGGTGTGTGCATATATGTAAGTATACATATATGCAACCATACAAACACACACATTTACATATATGTATATATGTATGTATAAGTATGTGTGTATATATGTACATATGTGCACATTAATGTTAATAGATTACTACCATATATATTTCATACATACATAAATACTTACATACAGATAGAAATACACATGTACATACATACACTCACACAAATATATATAAAAATGTAATAAATTGCTACTCTCTCTCCCTCTAGATGTATATATACATATATATATGTATATATAAATGTATATACACACACACACATATATATATATATATATATATAAATGTATATACACACACATATATATATACACATACATACACTCACACACATATACACACACATATATAATATATATATATATATATATGAGAGAGAAGGGAGAGAGAGGTGTAATAAATTGTTACTCTCTTTTTGTCTTCGTATATATATATATATAATATATATATATATACACACAAACATATACATTTTTAAGTATACATAATATAGATTATATATAAAGATTAATTGCTTAAAAGTAGGAAATGGGGGTTGGAGGGGGGGATAAAAAGATAGTTAAAAAAAACACCCAAACAGCAAGAACAAAAATACATGTTTAAAAAATAAGTAAAGCAAATTATAGAAGTAATAATGAAGAGAGAGAGAGAGAGAGAGAGAGAGAGAGAGAGAGAGAGAGAGAGAGAGAGAGAGAGAATGGGAGAGAGAGAGAGACAGTGTTAATTAAAATGTAGACAGTATGTATTTTTGTCAATAGACTTATTCCGAAGCAATTATATCTTCGTCAATGACACAGAATCCGCCTATTCAGCAAGTCTATTCTTCATTTTGATTCTCAAGTAGAAACACACAGAAATATGATGGGCTGAAGGTGTTTGACCTTATAAAATGTTTGACCTTTCATAATAGTCACTTTGAATTGTCTTGTATGAAGTCGTCTCATTGAAATTATCACAACAATCAATGGAAACTTAAATGGAAATGGCTGAATGTTGCAGAGGACGACATTGTTGTGATAAATTTCATCGAGAAGTCTTCGTTTAAGAACCAGGGAATTCCACATCTCTTTCTCTTGGCTGTTTCTTTTGTGTTCCTGAAATGGCATGGAAGTACATCTACCTGTATTTTTTCTTTTTGCACTGATATAGAGTGTCGCGGGGTGGGATCCTTGAGATTGTTGTTTTTGCTTATTACTGTACCCTTATCTGAAAAAAGTGGGTTCCTGCCTACAGCCCTCCTTTATAGGACCAGAGAATATGATTATTGTTTTGTTTTTTATTCTTTAGCCTCAGATCTGCTTTGATCTGGATCAAGAAAGCCTAAAATGAAAAGTGGTTCATCTCCTGCTATCCATCCTCTTCACTACCAAGTGTCCTCTTCATGTATTTGAGATGGCAAAGTGTGACGGTCAGGATGTATGCACATGCATATACAAGAAGACCCTTTAGTCTTGCTGAGAACATAACTTTTCTAGTGCTAGTGCCATGGTAAAATGTATACAGTACATTTCTGGTAAAGTACCTGCTGTTAGGAAGGGCATCTGGCGAAAGAAACCATGCCAAAATGAAACCAATGAATGGGATGTAGCCCTCAAAACTATATACAAGGGCAGTCACTCTGAATAAGAATTGACCCAAACGATGCCAGTCTGTTCTTGCCATCTTGGAAAGCAAACACAGAAGGCATGGAATGAGAGTGATAGGTTGCAGAATGAGGAAAGTGCATGGGGGGAAAAAATGGTCACAAATGGCTAAGCCTAAAGGACCAGCTCATTGATTTGATAATCATATGGTGAAAATGGCTATTAAAAAAAAAACCGAATGTTTGGAGAGCAGTTGGGATATCAGAGACAGCTGCTGAAATGCTGAGAAATATCCAGGTGAAGTTAGAGATGCACTGGTCACTTGTGTAGTGAATCATGTGTTGAGTGGGGTGCAATACTCAATGGGTAGAATTGGAGTATGATTGTCAACAGCTAAAATGGTAAAGAAAGAAGCTGCTTTAAAAAAAAAAGCAGCAACAGGAGCAGCAAATTGAAATAATTAACGAGAGAATTAGCAGAGATGAATTACAATACCGCTAGTGTTTTCTTCCAACTAAGACATCTACAGATATTCTCAGCTAAGAACAAGCCATTACATTTAGCATTCATTAACCTTGAGAAGGCTTTTAACAGAATACAACACCCGATAGTCTAATGTTTCTAAAAGGAAAAAACTAAAAGTGAGATGAATGGCTAAGCAAAATCATGCAAACCATTGGCTGTGATGCCCTCAACAAGTGTTAGTAGTTAGGTTGGTGAGAAATTAAATGTGCAGCTGTTAGTATAGGTTGTTCATAGGAACTTCAGTATATCAATGATTTTAGTTCTCATCACTAAATTGACCGAGTTCTTACGGCTGAATCTGATGAATAATTGGTGAAAAAATTCTAAAACTAGAAACAAGACCTAGAATCAAGAAACCTCAAAGATGAAAGTTGTCAAGGAGGTTTTGCGAAAACCTCCATGAGGACCAAAACCAAACAATTCACCAGCTGTCTCACATGACTGAAGTCTGCCAAGAAAACCATCATCATTTTACATCCACTTTTTCATGCTTACATGAGGCTGATGGAATTCATTGAGGCAAATTTTCTACAGTAGGATGCCCTTCTTGGTGCCAACTGTCCACCAAGACAAAAGTTTTAGTCAGGAATAAAAAAGGAACACAAGACTTAACTATCATTTGAGAAGTGGGCATGCTTGGAAAGGAAGAACGAGAAATTCCATTTGGTGTATTCAATATATTCTATGGGGGCAAAAGAGATTTATTTGGATCAGAGGCAGGGTAACGAAGAAGAAAGAATTTGGGTAGTTAATAGGAAGGGTACCTATGAAATTAATTCCTAAAAATGTCATGGAAGGCTCTTTAAAATTAGAACTGGAATTTTAAATGGTAAGGAACTCTTAAGGAGCTGAGCAGCAGAAGGTCTTCAGAATAGAAACCTCTTCTTTAGGCAGTGTTTTGGCCCTTAACTTCTTACACTCTAAGAGGGTCCAGGGTTGCATCCATCTCGTGACTCTTGGTGACCTTCTGCTGACACATTTTAGCCGCTTGAATATCGGAGACTTGTGCATTTAATCAAACTGGGACTCCACTCCGTTTAGAAAAGAAATAAACTAGCACTCCACTGGTTACGACAACAAGGGTTCCAGTTGATCTGATTAATGGAACACTGAAGAAGACATTGGAGGACATTGAAAAAAATTATCTTCGGATTTTTAACCCCCTCACAAAGGTCATGACAAGGAGCCACAATAAGTGGCAAGATTTTGCGTTGGAAGAACATGTCCAACCCATGACAGGCAGGAAAAACTTGCATAAAATGATAATGAGGAAAGAGGAGGATGTATCCAAACTGAGATTTTGGTAATATCAAGTAAACTGCACTCTGATCTTTCATGTGTATATTTTATATATGTGTATATATGTGCTTATATGTGTGTGGGTGTAAGATATGTTAGTCCATGCATGTGTGTGTGTGTGTGTATTTATAAATATGTTAGCATTTAAATGTCATCCATCATGTGACGTGCATCATTTTTTTTTTTCTTTCCTCTTCCATTTGGATATAGACCAAGTGTTCTACTTGTCATTCTTACCGTTTCTGCTGTTGTTTTTATACTAACAGTTATTGAATTATTGATGTTGCTCTTGTTGTTCTTGTCATCTTGTTGACATTGATGTTGTAATGGATGTTGACGTCGTTGGAAGCTGACTGTTGTCAGTGTGTGTGTTTTTTCCTTTTCTTTTTTTTTTTTTTTGTTTGTTTTTCTTGTTGGTGCTGCTGATCATGACCATAACCATTTTTGATCATACAGACATCATTATGATAAAAGAAACACTTGCCAGAATCACTCTGTCTTGTTCGGATAATAGTATATCCAGGTCTACATCATCTAATATGGCCTTTGTCTTTTAAGATGTAAGAGATCTGGCAGCTGCTATTTCTAGCTGACTGGGCAACTACATAGAAGCCTTCCCTGTAATCTCCTTGTAGCTGTTTAGCTCAATAATCCTACCTAATTTAGCCAGGGACATTAACAGGGGTCCAAATCTTCACTAAGGTCCCAGACTCTGTGGATTTAGTTGATGGAAACTGAAAGAAGCCTGTAATATATGTATGTATGTGTGAGAATATCATGGCCGATGTCAGTACCGCCTGACTGGCACCTGTGCTGGTGGCATGTAAAAAGCACCATTCAAGTGTGGTCGTTGCCATTGTCACCTGACTGACTCCCATGCCGATGGCATGTAAAAAGTTCCATTCGAGTGTGGTTGATGCCAGTCCCTCCGGACTGGCCCTCGTGCTGGTTTCATGTAAAAAAGCACCCACTACACTCTTGGAGTGGTTGTCATTAGGAAGGGCATCCAGTTGTAGAAACCTTGCCAGATCAGATTGGGAGACTGATGCAGCCTTCTGGCTTGCCAGACTTCGGTCAAACTGTTCAACCCATGCCAGCATGGAAAGTAGACATTAAATGATGATGATAATAATGATGATGTTGACACATAAGTGTGTGTGTGTGTGTGCGTCTTTGTGTTCATGTCTGTCCCCCAATTGCTTATCAGACGTTAGCTTCTTTACATCCCTTTAACTTAGAGGTTCAACAAGAGAGACCAATAAAATAAGTACTTGAGTGTATTTGTCCAACTAAAAACCTTCAGAATGGTGCCCCAGTATGGCCACTGTCCAGTGGCTGAAACAAATACGGGTTAAAAGATAAGCTTTGATAGGAGCCACACTTGGCTGCTTTTGTTAGCAGATCAAGAGAGCACAAATAAGGACCCATTACACAGTACTCGTAGCAGTCATGTGACTGTAAAGGCATCACTTCATTGATAACATTGTATTCATTGCTTTGATAGAGCAATCATCATCATCATCATCACCATCATATAACATCTGTTTTCCATGCTGGCATCGGTTGGATGGCTTGACAGGAGCTGGCAAGGCTGGAGAGCTGCACCAAGTTTCCTTGTCTCTTTTGGCATGGTTTCTATGGCTGGAGGCCCTTCCTAATGCCAACCACTTTGCAGAGTGTACCAGGTGTGTTTTATGTGGCACCATATTATATATATCTATGCCTTTATTGCCCACAGGGGGCTAAACATAGAGGGGACAAACAAGAACAGACAAAGGGATTAAGTCGATTACACTGACCCCAGCACATAACTGGTACTTATTTAATCGACCCCGAAAGGATGAAAGGCAAAGTCAACCTCAGCAGAATTTGAACTCAGAACGTAACGGCAGATGAAATACCACCAAACATTTCGCCCAGCGTGCTAACGATTCCGCCAACTCACCGCCTTGTTATATATCATGATCATCATCATCATTTAGCATCCGTTGTCCATGCTGGCATGGGTTGGACGGTTTGACCAGGGCTGGTAAACTGAAGGGTTGCACCAGGCTCCAGTCTGATTTGGCATGGTTTTCTATGGCTGGATGCCCTTCCTAACGCCAACCACTCCGGGAGTGTATCGAGAGCTTTTACATGCCACTGGCACATGTGCCATTTGCGTGACACCAGTATCTGCTGTGATTACGATTTCAGTTGGCCTGAGGGGTCTTCTTCTCGAGCACATCACAGACACACACACATCTGTGACAAGCTTCCGCCTACATTCTGCATTCCACTTTTTATTCAAACAGCATTGACCAGTCCAAGGCTGTAGAAGACACTTATGATTCCATAGAGTGGGAATGAACTTGAAACGATGCGGTCGCAAATGGGGAATCATGCAGCAATCCCTGCATTGTTTATCTTACAAACATTCAACAACTGCGCAGGTCTCACTAGTCTCTGGGACAGCCTAATGATGACCATGATGCTGAGAAAGCGGATGAGGATGATGAGGATGGTGCAATACTCATTGTATCAACAGATGCATAAAAGAAAACATGATCAATACAACAATAAAGGTGATAATGATGGTGGTGGTGGTGGTGGTGGTGGTGGCGGTGATTAAAAATTAATTATTTTCTCATTATTGTATAGAGACAGAGATAGAGAGTAGCAAATGAGGGGAGTTTGAGGAAAGGGGTGAGAGAGTGAGGAGGAAGCAGAATGAAGAGCAAATAGAGAGGGGGAGAGAGAGAAGCAAGGAGAGATAGGACATGGAGAGAGGGAGAGAAGCAAGGTGAGAGAGAGGGGCAAGGAGAGAGAGAGGAGCAAGGAGAGAGAGAGAAGAGCAAAGAGAGAGAGAGGAGCAAGGAGAGAGAGAGATATGAAAAAGGAGAGAGAGAGGAGCAAGGAGTTAGAGATGAGCAAAGAGAGAGAGAGAGGAGCAAGGAGAGAGAAAGAGGAGCAAGGAGAGAAAGATATGAGCAAGGAGAGAAAGATATGAGCAAGGAGAGAGAGAGAGGAGCAAGGAGAATGAGGTGAAGTTGTTAAACCTGAACTGTAATTAACATTTCCCTAATTATCCCAGATTTACATATCATTATGGATATGCTATCTTCATCTCTTTACAGCTGATGTTGTTATTGCAGTTATTTAGCCCAAGGTCAATAGAGCCATATGATTGATGATCAAAGGCATACCAGCCATGTCCATCCTGTCTTCTTATGTCAACTGTATTCTTTTACTTGTTTCAGTCATTTGACTGCGGCCACGCTGGAGCACTGCTTTTAGTCGAGCAAATCGAACCCAGGACTTATTTTTTGTAAGCCTAGTACTTATTCTATTGGTTTCTTTTGCCGAATCGCTAAGTTACGTGGACATAAACACACCAGCATCAGTTGTCAAGCGATGTTAGGGGGACAAACACACACACACAACAGGCTTCTTTCAGTTTCCGTCTACCAAATCCACTCACAAGGCTTTGGTCGGCCTGAGGCTATAGTAGAAACACTTGCCCAAGGTGTCATGCAGTGGGACTGAACCCAGAACCATTTGGTTGGTAATATGTATTAATGACTAAATTATGCATTATATTTATGACCCATTTTTTTTAACAGTCCTTTAGAGTGTACGTGATATGAGATAGTCTGCTATTATTTCTAGCAATTGAAAGGACCACACTGAAACTTCCTTGCTGTTTTTGTTTTTGTTGTAAATTCATTAAAGATGTTCTAGTTTAAGTACCAGCTATTATGATCAGAGAAAACAAACATATATATATATATAATATATAATATATATATATATATATATATATATATAATTTTCTGAACTGGAAAGGTCGAATTCTGTTTTCAGACACCTGACCTCTGACCTTTTGTTCAGATGTAATTAAGTGCAAAAGATTTCAGTGTCTTTATATCATATCTCTTTTTGTTTTTTTATGATTGACAGAGGGGGGGGGTGAAGAGAGAGAAGACATGTAGAGGGGGGGATGAAGAGAGAGAAGACATGGATAGGGGGAAGGAGATGAGAGGGAGGGAAAGAGAGGGGGGAGGTGAGAGGAGTTGCTTCTTTGACAGACAAAAAAATATACTGAAAAGCAAACCCATCCAACCTACACAGAGATGTCAAAAGTACAACACAAACAACTGATGATCACGGTGATGATGATGATAATCATCATCATCATCTTCATCATAATTACAGTGATGGAGGTGATGATGGGGAGGCTGCAATGAGATAACATTGATAAACATTGATAATGATGATGATGATAATAATAATGAAGTTGATGAGGAATATAATCAAGACAATGAAGAGGAGGTGGCAGAAGTGTTGGCAATAATTATGATCAGGATAATGCTGATGATGATGATGATGATGGTAGTACTGAATATAGTAGTGGTAATGATGATGATTATGATGACAACACATAACATCATGAAAACATAATTAAGACAATGATAGTTATGATGATGATGATGATAATGGTGGTGGTGGTGGTAATTATAATGATGAAGTGAGTGCATAAAATGGTGCAGATGATGGGGGTGATGATGATGATGATGATGACGACAGTGGTGGTGGTCATGGTAGTGATGGTGTATTTTTCCTCCTAGACTATTGATTATAAATAAAGACCTGGAGTGACTGGTTTCACGGGACAGCAGACACAGTGTGGCGTGACACACACACCACACACACACACACCAAACACACACCAAGCTCAATCCAAATCTCACAAAAACTGACTCACAACTGAATCACACAAAGTTAACCCTTACTTCATCTTGATTGTTGTTGTTATTGTTGGTTTAGCCCTAGGTTAGCTTTATTTGATCGACTAAAGGTGGTGCTCCAGCATGGCCGTAGTCAAATGACTGAAACAATTAAAGAATTAAAGAATATCCATTAGTCTGTAAATATGCCACTGTTCACCTTGAAACAATTCCCATAAAGATCTTGTCTTCCACACTCAACAAGGAGATTGGTCTGAACCCTTTTATAGTCTCTGCAGTGGCCCCCTTCTGCCTCTCCCCAATTCTCTACTAGAGTCTCTTCATATGTATGTATGTATAAATGCCAAGTGGTAAGAAGCTTTCTTGCCAACCACATGGTTCTGGGTTCAGTCCCACCGCAAAGCACCTTGGGCAAGTGCCTTGCAGTGTCAAGCTGATCAAAGCCTTTGGTAGATGGAAACTGAAAAAAGCCTCTTATATAGTGTGTGTGTGTGTGTGTGTGTGTGTGTGCTTTTGTGCCAGTGTTTGTCAACCTATGTTGGTTTGTTTATATCCCGGTAACTTAGCAGTTCAGCCAAAGAGTACCAGGCTTAAAAACAATTAAGTACTAGGGTCTCGATTTGATCAACTAAAATTCTCCCAGGCAGTGCTGCCCCCTAGCATGGTCACAGTGTAATGACTGAAAAGAATAAAAAGAATGTCTGGTCATGGGAAGGGGAAATATTACCTTATTTGGAAACAGGTGAGGAGTGGCGACAGGGGGAGCATCTGGGCACAGATAATTCTCCTCAAACAATTTCTCTCCAACCAATGCAAACTTGGGAAAGTGGACATGAACAACTGAGGACGGACGACGAAGACGACAATGGTGATGATGATGACAATGATGATGATGATGACAAAGAAGATGATGATGATGACAATGATGGTGAATGATGATGGTGATGATGATGATGACGATGATGGTGATGATGACGATCACAATGATGGTGATGATGATGATGGTGATGGTGATGATGATGACAATGATAGTGATGATGGTGATGGTAATGATGATGACGATGATGGTAATGATGATGATGATGGTGATGATGATGATGGTGATGACAATGATGATGACGATGATTATGATGACGATGATTATGATGATTATTATTGTCATATAAAACAGAAGAAAGAGTGGAGGAGAGATATAGCAGAGTTGTAATGTAAGACTAAGTGAAGGTTTAACAATCAGTTCAGAGTTGTTGTTGCTGTTGTTGTTGTTGCTTGTTGTTGTAGTTGTTTGGTCAGTGATGAAGCAAGCCTCTGGTCAAAGGTTACGGCCAGTGTTAGGACGATGTCAGAAACCTATTGAAGAATAAAATGATAAAAAAAAATGTCCATTCTTTTATTTCTTTCATATTATGGATTTTTTGGGGAGGATTATGAGAGAACTAAGAATCTGAAGAATATGGCTTGTGTGGTTGCCAAACGGTTCAGTTGTCTGTGTTCTAATTTCAAGATTTTGTCTGGTTTCTTAATTGGAAAAGAAACCCTTTTAATTCAAGAAACTAAGTTCTACTTTGATAAATTCTTCTGTTGTAGTCGAACAAGGGAAATAATTCCGATGGAGTCTCAGTTTGCTAGAAATAGTGCCATCATCATCGACATCGTTTAACGTCTCCCTTCCATGCTGGCATCAGTTGGACAGGTTAACAGGAGCCGGCACCATGATTCTGTTTTGACAGTTTTTTGTTCCTGTTTTTTTACGGCTGGATGCCCTTCCTAACACCAACCACTCTGCTGTGGTTGGTGTTAGAAAGAAAGAAAGAAAGGAGGAAAGGAAGGAAGAAGGAGGGCGAAAGAAAGGAAGAGAAAGAAAAAGGAGGAAAGAAGGGCGAAAGAAGGAAGCAAAGAAAGGAATAAGAAGGAGGAAGAAAGAAGAGAAGGAAAGAAGGAAAGAAAGAAAGAAAAAGAAGGTAAGTGAGGAAGGGAAGGGAAAAGGGAGAAGAAGGAAGGAAGGAGGAAAGAAGAAAGAAGAAAGAAAGAAAGAAAGAAAGAAAGAAAGAAAGAAAGGAGGAAGACCGAAAGGAAGAAAGGAAGGAAGGGAGGGGAGAAGGAAGGAAGGAAAAAGAGTCAAGAGACAAGAGATAAACGTGGACATAAAAAGAGACAGAAAGGTCATGGCTGGAACACCTTTGATCTTCTGTCTCTCCTCTGTGAGCATTGATCTGGAGTTAAACAACATCAGTTGGTCAGTTCATCCACACTGGTGTTCCAATCTGCAGCTATTTTGAGCAGGGGCAGAAACAGTGTCTTGACAATGATGAAGATGTGAATCAAAGCACAGAGTTGCAGTTTTTATCTCGGCCAATAAATATAAGGAATCTTTCGTGTTGGGGTTTTGGTGGGAATTCAAGCTTGCCTACCAACCACATGGTTCTGGGTTCAGTGCTACTGCAAGTGTCTTCTACTATAGCCTTGGGCTACCCAAAACCTTGTTAGTAGATTTGGTAGATGGAAACAGAAAGAAGCTCATCATATATATGTATGTATGTATGTATGTGTATGTATGTATGTGTGTATATATATATGTATGTATATGTGCACGTGTGTATGTATGTTTGTGTGTCTGTGCTTGTCCCCCAACAGCACCTGACAACTAATGCTGGTATGTCCCCGTAACTTAGCAGCTTGGCAAAAGAGACCAATAGAATAAGTACTAGGCTTACAAAGAATAAGTCCTGGGGTCGATTTGCTCGAGTAAAGGCGGTGCTCCAGCATGACCACAGTCAAATGATTGAAACAAATAAAAGAGATGGAAAAGATGTCTTTTAGCCATAGACTGACCACAGGACAGTGGATACGAAGTCATCGAGAATAAGCCTTTTAGAGACATGGATTATTTATTACGGATAAATGATTAAATAACAGGGAAGCCATGAGGGGGGCGAGTGGACATGGTAAGAATGAAAATGATGATGATGGTAATGACAATGATGATGATAGTGGTAGTGGTGGTTGTGGTAGTGATGACAATGATGATTGTGGTGGTGGTGGTGGTGGTGGGGTGATAATGACAATGATGGTGGTGTTGATGATGGTGATAATGATGATGATGGAGATGTTAATGAAGATAAACAGCACCATTTATAATGAGGACAATGGTAACGGTGTTCATAGCCAAAGTGATGACAAAGACAAAATCGATGACACTGTTCTTAACACTGATGACGGGAATAGTGATATTGGTTTTGTTTCAGACGCAAAAGTACGAAACACTAAATAGAAACATAGAAAGGAACCAAAGAATAAAGAAGAAAAAAAACTGAAGAGAAGAGTGGGATGGGCATGGGTGGAGCGATGTGAGGGCGAGAAATGAAACTAATTATGTGCGTTAAATTAGGACAACATTTAGTTAAGGAATCATAAAAAAAATAAATAATAAACGACAACAACAAGAAAAAAACTGCAAAAATTTAAAACAAAGAATTATGGAAACTTTGAAATTGTAATATTATGGAAAACACACCCATAACACATATAAAAGGGGCCGCACCCACTTTGCTCAGAAGAAAAAGATAGCTTTAACACAAAGAATTTACTACTACTGCTGCTACTGCTGCTGCTGCTACTGTTCATGTTGTGGCTATGACCTGAATGAAAATTAAGACAATAACGACATCGAATGAAAATTGTTGTTGTCGTTGTTGTTGTTGTTGTGCAGGTGATGTTGGTGATGTTGGTGGCACATGACTGAAATATGGGTCATTATCTTTAACGATGATTATATTGAAATGTTGGTGGACGACATCACTTCATACAGCGTGGAATGTTCCAGTTCCAAACCTGAAGAATAACTCTCACCGTTTCCAGAAGAGAAGAAGAAAAGGGCTCTGGGAGCTGTGCTGCGTTCAAAACTGTGTCACTCTTTGAATGTGTGCGATTGATTGTGATTGTGTGTGTGTGTGTGTGTGATTGTGATTGTGTGTGTGTGTGAGTGCGATTGTGTGTGTGTGCACAATTGTGATTGTGTGTGCGATTGTGTGTGTGTGAGAGAGAGAAAGAGAAAGAGAGAGAGAGAGAAAGAAAGAGAAAAGAGAGAGAGAAAGAGAGAGAGAGAGAAAGAGAGAGAGAGAAAGAAAGAGAAAGAGAGAGAGAGAGAGAGAAAGAGAAAGGGAGAGAAAGAGAGAGATAGAGAGAAAGAAAGAGAGAGAAAGAAAGAGAGAGAGAGAAAGAAAGAGAAAGAGAGAGAGGATGTATGTGTTGTATATACAAGCAGTAACATCCCACTTTTTCTGCTCCCCTATTAAACACCGATCCATTACAGTGCTGCCACCCAGTGACATTTTCTGTAAGGTAGCACTCTATAATTATAATAACTGGCCCCTGTCAGGTATGACAGCAAGTTTTCCAGTTCATCCAATCAACGGAATATCCTGCTCATGAAATTAACAATCAAATGGCTGAGTACTCCACAGACATACGACATACCCTTAACATAGTTCTCAAAGAAATTCAGCGTGACACAGAATGTGACAAGATTTGCCCCTTTTGAATTACAGGTACTACTCATTTTTGCCGGCTGAGTGCACTGGAGCAATGTGGAATAAAGTGTCTTGCTCAAGGACACAATGCATCACTGGGAATTGAACTCACTACCTTACGATCGTGAGCCGAATCCCCCTAACCACTTAGCCATTCACTGGGATGATCAGGACCAGAATGGATCTGATCAAAGTCTGCTTAGTCAGGGCTGACCAAGGGCTAAATGACAGCAATAGCATAAGAATAATAAACAGTTTAAATTAACTAAAACAACCCCCAAAACAATTAAATATCACCAAAAGTGGTGTTGTGGGGGGTGGGGCAATGATGCATAATCGAATTTAGCAAACAGGATCAGCTGACATGAAAATATTGAGCACCAAACAAACCATTTCCACTTTGGGAACTCTGCCAGAAGTCTAATAGTTAAGTCAATACAATACAGTTTATCTTGCCTCATATAATTACCTGTTCCAGTTCGTTAAACATTCTAATGAATGTTAAATGTTGCATTTTTACTAATTATTTCAGGACTCAAAATAGGAGAACATCAGAAAAAAAATGATAAGTATTATTTGTTGTGGTTCTGGAAATTTTGAATTTAAATCCAGACAAGGTCAACTTCAGCTTTCAAACTTCCAGGGTCAGCAAAAGAAAGAACCAGTCAAGTACTTGAATCAACATAATCCACTTGTTAAGGCAGAGAGCTGGCAGAATTGTTAGCACACTCAGCAAAATGTTTAGCAGTATTTCATTCTGCTTGCAAAGACCAGTTGAGGCAAGTGAAATCAAAGTCGAAATCAAACTCGGTGACTGGCATCCGTTGGTAGTGGAGCACTAAGAGTACCATACAAGTGAGATCGTTGCCAGAGCAACAAACTGGCCTTCATGCCAATGGCACGTTAAACACACCATTTGAACCTGATCGTTACCACGTCGCCTTACTAACACTTGTGCTGGTGGCATGTGAAACATTCGAGTGAGGTCATCGCCAGTGCCACATAAAAAGCACCATTTGGGCATGGCTGTTGCCAGTTCCACCTAACTGGCCCTCGTGCCGGTGTCACGTAAAAGCACCCACTCAGAGTGGTTGGCATTAGGAAGGGCATCCAGCTGTAGAAACTCTTCCAGATCAGATTGGAGTCTGGTTCGTCAGACCTCAGTCAAATCGTCCAACCCATGCTAGCATGGAAAGCAGATGTTAAATGATGATGATTCATTAGTCTTCACGTTCTGAGTTCAAATTCAGCTGAGCTTGACTTTGCCTTTCATCCTTTAGGATCAATAAAATAAATACCAGTCATATACCGGGATCGATGTAATCAACTTGTCACTCTTCCCAAATTTCAGGTCTTGTACCTAAAGTAGAAAGGGATACAATCCACTTGTGGCCCTCACACCAAAATTTCTGGTCTTTCTCCAATGTTAGAAAAAATTATCATAGGATAGATAATTGCCAAAACCATTAGAAGAGAGGACAAGATTTTCGAAGTCATCATTATTCTTAGAGATTAAAATCTTGGATTTGATTGGTCTTTCATTCATACAGAGTCTCAATAAAATAATAGCTAATTACTAAGATTAAATTAATTACCTAGAATCAACCATTACAGGATTGACCAGACAATCAGATATTATTATACATCACTGGTCCCAATGCATTTTGGATCATTTCAGCTCTTGAATGATGCCACCCTGCTGACCAGGCAAGCAGGCCAACATTACCCTCAACCAGAGGCTATGCTGTCACAGAGTTGCCCATTTAAAGCAGAGTGGAACGGAACAACATGAAATGAAGTGCTTTGCTCAAAAACACAATGCGCTGCCTGGTCCAGGAACTGAACCCAAGATCTAACGATTATGAGTTCAATGTCCTAACCACTATACCACATGCCTTCACATAATCGATTATATCTACACCAAATCCATAGACAACCAACAACACTGGACTACTTCTTTATTTTATCAAAGGTAAAATTAAGCTTGATGAGATGTGAACCTAGAACATAAAGAATTCTAACTAAAACCACAATAATCACAACACTAAAACCAGTGCTTCTCGGCCTTTATAATTCCAGGGTCAGTTTCCTAACCATGGATTTTGTTTTTAGGGCACAGCACGAAAAGAAATAAAATGCAAGTCAAAATAAAGAAAAATTCATTTTTAGGCGCAGGAGTGGCTGCGTGGTAAGTAGCTTGCTTACCAACCACATGGTTCCGGGTTCAGTCCCACTGCGTGGCACCTTGGGCAATTGCCTTCTACTATAGCCTCGGGCTGACTAAAGCCTTGAGAGTGGATTTGGTAGACGGAAACTGAAAGAAGCCTGTCGTATATGTGTGTGTGTGTGTGTGTATGTCTGTGTGTGTGTGTCTGTTTGTTCCCCCAACATCGCTTGACAACCAATGCTGGTGTGTTCACGCCCTCGTAACTTAGCGCTTCAGCAAAAGAGACTGATAGAATAAGTACTAGGCTTACAAAGAATAAGCTCGATATGCTTGACTAAAGGTGGTGCTCCAGCATGGCTGCAGTCAAATGACTGAAACAAATAAACGAATATTTATAGAGGCAAGGCTATCAGGGACCACCAGAAAAATACTTGAGGGTCACAGGCAACCTTGAGAGCTGTGGTTGAGAACCTCTGAGCCAAACTTTTAAGGGGACAAAGGGACACAGCCAATGATGTCGGTTCTAGAAACTATAGATGGATACTTGGAAGCAGGAGATAATGTTACATGATTTATCCTCTCTTCATTCAGTGAACTACAGAGAGATTTGATGAAAACCTTGTTATTATTTCTAGCAGAATTACCAGCCACAAAGCGACCCCATTGTTTGCTGTTATCACCATTGACCATTGTATATCTACAAAACTGGATCTGAGGTAGATTAGATGTTATTTCTAGCAGATTCAGTAGCCGAGTAGAGACTCCCTGATTGAGTCATTCTTTGTTTTATTGTCTGGATATATATATATGGTCTAGGAACTAAATTAGATGGTAAACCTCTTTGATTTTTAATCCTTTTGGGAATTTATCCCTAATTAGTGGTTTGAGTTTTCTACTGCTCTTTCTAGCACAAGGCTTTCCTATTTGGAAGCCTCTTAATGTGTCTTAATGTACACGATATATATATATAATATATATATATATATATATATATAGAGAGAGAGAGAGAGAGATAGATATATAGATATATATATACATACATACATACTTACATACATACATACATACATACATATATGTATATGTGTGTGTGTATATATATATATATATATATAGTTCCTGAAAGGAAATTTCTAGAAAATTCTAATTTCATCTCTCCATCAAAGAAAGGTCAAGAACAAACAGTTTGGCTTTTAATGGAGCAAAACCAAAGAGAAGACATTCACCAGCTCATGGCATCAGTCTAGACAAAAAGCACTTTTTTATTATTTATTTATTTATTCACATTATTTTTATTTACTTTTATTCTTTATTCTTAATTCTTCTGATCTGACGAAACGAAACCATAAGTTCTATCCAGTAACCATGGATAAATAATCCATTGGATTCTTCCAGCAATAAAAGACTACTTTTACTAAGGTCAAACGATTTAATCTATATTTGAAGAATGGAACTTTGAGCGCAAAAAAAATAAAAAACATACAGAAAGGAAAATTGGAATTCAATTTTCGGTTTGTTTTGGAAGAGTTGGGGAAGCAAGGATTTTCAATTTGTTTGAATTTGTGTTAGTCTGAATTACCAAATATATGTGCATGTATGTGTGTGAGTGTGTGTGTGTGTGTGTGTGCACATTCTTTAAATAAAGGAATCAAATATTGGTTTCAAATTTTGGTGCAAGGCAAGCAATTTTGGGGAAGGGGTGAAATTAATTACATCAATCCCAGTGCTCAACTGGTCCTTATTTTATTTATTTCATTATTGCCCATAAGGGGCTAAACATAGAGGGGACAAACAAGGACAGACAAAGGGATTAAGTCAATTACATCGACCCCAGGGCATAACTGGTACTTGATTTATCGACCTCGAAAGGATGAAAGGCAAAGTTGACCTCAGAATATACCGCTCAGCATATTGCCCAGCATGCTGACATTTCTGTCAGCTTGCTGCCTTAGCAGAATCACATCGTCATCATGGCAGTGGTGGTGACGATGATGATAGCATTCAGTGATGACATCAGGATGGAATTTGGTCTTGATAAATGTGCCAAGGCCACTTTCCAGAAAGAGAAACTGAAGACCTCACATTCAGTGGTGTTGCATGTTGCTACAGTCATAAAAGAACTTGAGCAGGAACAAACTTAAAAATACCTCGGAATAAATGAGGGTTCTGGCACTCAGCATGCAAGAAGGAAAGAGAAAATCAGGAAGGAGTGTTACGGGAGAGTTGAAGCAGTCCTAAAATCTGAGTTAAATGCAAGTAACAAGGTGTTAGCTACAAATTCCTTAGCAGTTCCTGTTGTTATTTACAGTTTCAATGTTTTGAACTGGAATATGAGTGAAATAAGGAAGATTGACAGGAAAATCCATGAGCTGCTGACTTGCAATAAGGTGCACCAACCAAAGGCAGACGCAGATTGTCTTTACCTAGCCAGAGCTCAAGGAGGTTGAGGCTTGATCCAATTTGAAATCTCCTACAAAACCACCACAACTGAATATGTCTTGAAACATCTAACGACTGGATGCTAAAGCTCATTGAAAACCATGACAGACGTAAGAAGCTTCATTCTGTTATGAAGGAGAGCAAAAATATTTTCAAGTAAGTTTATGCATAATACCCAGGTTGAACAGCATGAGGGAAATGCAGCAACTGTAGCTGCAAACAAGGTGAAATCAATTGCAAAGCAAAATGCGCTTGAACAATTGGCTGATAGGTGGGAACAAAAACCTCTGCATGGCAAATAGGTGGCTATGGAGCTCAGGGTTTTATCTTGGCTGCCCAAGATCAGAGTTTATTGACCTGGAATGATCAAGCCATTGTGATGAAATATGGTACAGCCACAAAGTGCCAATACTTCAACAATAGGATAGAAACAGTCAACCACCTAATTTATGGGTGTAAGGTTTTAGCACCTGTAGAGTACAAATCAAGACATGGGAGAGTTGGCCAAAATTGCATAATGTGTCGGTATTATAAAATCAAAACTGATGACAAATGGTACAAGCACCACTCTTAGGCTGTAAGTGAGGGAGAAAATGTAAATATTCTTTGGGACTTCCCAGTATGTACAGAGTGGACCATCAAGGCAAATAAACCAGATATTGTTGTGAAAGACCAAAATAATAAAATCCGTTTATTGATTGACATGAGCAAACCCTGGGACCATAATATCTCAGCAAAAGAATTTGATAATCTCAAAAAATATAAAGATTTGCTATTCGAAATTGAAAAGATGTGGCATCTCAAGACGGTTACAATACCAGTGATTGTGGGAGCATTTGGAATGATCAAAACAGGAAAATTATTTAAGAATGATCCCTGGCTTACCATTCATGCAGGAAGTGCAAAAGATTGTCTTAACTGATACGTCACACGGACTGAGAAGAGCATTGTCGATGTGAGTTTTCTTTCCTTTTTCTCCCTTTATTTTATTTGTTTACTTTTCTATTATTTAAAAATCTTTCCGTCTTCATCTTTTTCTTTGTCACATGGCTCTGTAAATGAACGACCTGGTATGTTTGTTTTAATGGCCTACCATTGTATACAGTACATTTCTTTGCCCTAGGTGTCACGAAGACACTCAGCAAGAAATGGAAACAGAACTGAAAGAAGATGCTAATGAAAATGATAATAATAATACGAATGATTTCAAATTTTTGCCACAAGGGCATCTTGCAGAAAGGGATTAAGGCGATTACATCAACCCCAGTGTTCATCTGGTACTTATTTAATCGACCCCGAAAGGATGAAAGGCAAAGTCGACCTCAGCAGAATTTAAACTCAGAACGCAGTGATGGGCGAAATACTGCTAAGCATCTCATCCAGCACAATTTTCTCATTGAGCCCCATATAAAGGTGATTTTTGGTGGTAACTCGAGAATGTTGAGGCAGTCACTTGACATCCTGATTTCAATGGCAGTTAGAAGACACGGATTTTATCATCATGAATACAGCACAATTTTTTCCAGTTGTGATGGGCCAGTCACAGATTTATACCAGTTAGATTGCTGTAGATCCCTTGTAGTATGTTTCTGCTAATGTGTAATTGTTGCTGTTAGCTCTCATCCAAAGACCAACACAGAAAACACCATATGCAGTAAATAAAGCTTCTGTTAACCATTCAGGAGTGTTGTTAATCCTTTTTACCTGCATCTCTAGAAGGACATGGCCATTTTCCACCAACATGAAATACACAAATGGCACCTCACAATACCATAAATAACCCTTGCTACAATAGGCACAAGGCCTGAAATTTGGGGGGAGGGGTTAAGTCGATTACATCGACCTCAGTGCACAACTGGTACTTATTTTATCAATGAATTTATAAACCTTTGAAAGAACATGGAATAAATCATTTTGGGAATTGGTTCTCAAAATGCATATAAAACAGTTGTAGCATATCGAAAACTGAATTGCTGGATAGTTGAGTAGACATCACGACTAAAAAGACTCCGCCGGTTACGACGACGAGGGTCCCAGCTGATACGATCAACGGAACAGCTTGCTCGTGAAATTAACGTGCAAATGGCTGAGCATTCCACAGACACGTGTACCCTTAACGTAGTTCTCGGGGATAATCAGCGTGACACAGAGAGTGACAAGGCTGACCCTTTGAAATACAAGTACAACTCATTTTTGCCAGCTGAGTGGACTGGAGCAACGTGAAATAAAGTGTCTTGCTCAAGGACACAACGCGTCGCCGGGAATCGAACTCACAACCTTACGATCATGAGCCGAATGCCCTAACCACTAAGCCACGCGCCCTCACAACATCACGACTAAGCCACAGCCGTTTCACATGATCAGCCTATTAACCAACCAATCTGCATCAAATCATTTCATAATAATAATAATAATAATAATAATAATAATAATAATAACAACATTGAAAAATACCTTAGGAATGAGAACCCATGTTAGAAATTTCCCCCAAGACACCTGAAGAAGGCTGGAGGTATATCAGCCAAAATGTTGTGTTAACAACAAACAAGATGAGGACAAATATCCGTCAAACGTAAATAATGTAGGAGTTTTATACCGAAATTTTCCAAAGGAGAACAATAGTAGTAGTTTTCATTTAGAACAATTCTTTAAAATGCTCTTTGAAAATTGAAAAACATAATAAATTATAAAAAAGGATGAAAGTGAATTAGTTTGTAAGTATAGAGAGATGGCTGTTTAACCATTTTGCATTTAGACTACTCTGTCAAATGAAACATTTATTTGTCCACATCATTTTGTATTTGATCATGCATTATCTCTGAGCTTTAAGATTTCAAAACTGAGGCTGTTTATTTCTAGAATGACAATGTAGGGTAGGTTTGAGAGGTTGGATCTGGCCAGTTTGAACCAAAAAAATAAAAAGCAAAAAACAGATAGAATATTTGGGCTGGATAGGGGTGGTTTGAATGCTGAAGGACCAAAGCAGAATAAGACCATTTTCATTATTGAAAGAACTTCAGAACTAACGTTTAGTACAAGGTGCATACTTAACCGTAAGGTAGGCATTAATTAACTGAGAAGTCAGTGATACAACACAGTTTATGATGGTTCCATGGAGAATTCTTTTACTGTCAAGAACTGGCTTAGAGTATCTTATTTTCTAAGATAATAATTTCATTCCATTCAATAATGATTTCTATCCCATTCATTGCAGTTGTTTAACCTCCAAATTAGCTCTAATTGAGCAGACGTATAACCAAAGGTGTTTAAACTATAAACATCCTCTCTTTTCAATTTTTTTTCCTAGGCAATGTACATCCAGGGGTACGTTATCCAATGTGTTTTTTGTTTTTACCTTTCCAAGAGAGGAGAGAATTTGCTGTTATTTCTAACAAGTCAAATGTCCACTCATTTTTCAGCTGTTTTACAAAGTACAATGATGTTGGTCAGGGTGACGTTTCGTCTCCAAACTATTTGAAAATTTCTTAAGGATTAAAAGAAGAACAGAAGAAAATGGATCGATTGAAAGATATAAAAGAGGAAAATAAAAACAATCATTTCCTACTCACCAAATAGAAGGAATAAGACCCAAAGTGGGGTGTTAAGAAGCCAGCATGTTGTGATATCATTTGAAAACCACGCCAACATGATCAGTCATTCACACTGTTTGGCTGGATGCTAAAAGAAAAACAGAAAATACATTTCAATGAAGCTGAAAGCAATTAAAGGATATATATATATATATATATTGGTAAAAACAGTAAGATAACAAAAGAAAGAAAGAGACCTCAATACTATGTAAATAGGGGAAATTTATCTGTAAATGTAATATGTGACAATTATTCTGTAGCCTAGATAAAACTCTGAGTTTCGGATGCCGAGGTGGAAATCCACACCACCATCTAACCGAAGAGATGGTGGTGTGGATTTCCACCTCGGCATCCAAAACTCAGAATTTTATCTTGGCTACCGAATAATTGTCACATATTATATATATATATCGTCATCATTGTTTAACATCTGTTTTCCATGCTGGCATGGGTTGGATGGTTCGACTGGGGTCTGGGAAGCTGCACCAGGCTTCAGCCTGATCTGGAGACCCAGGTAGGCATGGAACAAAGTATAAAGGCTGGTCTGAAGATACTTAAACTTAAAAAGAGATGACAAAGGACCGAGATATCAGGTATCTTTGCTCGACTCAAGATTGGCCACCACAGAAGAATCAATGCCAGTCTTAGTGCCACATAAAAAGCACAGGTACAGCATGGAGAGCAGACATTAAACAATGATGATGATGATATATATATATATTATATATATATATATATATATTGGTAAAAACAGTAAGATAACAAAAGAAAGAAAGAGACCTCAATACTATGTAAATAGGGGAAATTTATCTGTAAATGTAATATGTGACAATTATTCTGTAGCCTAGATAAAACTCTGAGTTTCGGATGCCGAGGTGGAAATCCACACCACCATCTAACCGAAGAGATGGTGGTGTGGATTTCCACCTCGGCATCCAAAACTCAGAATTTTATCTTGGCTACCGAATAATTGTCACATATTATATATATATATATCATCATCATTGTTTAACATCTGTTTTCCATGCTGGCATGGGTTGGATGGTTCGACTGGGGTCTGGGAAGCTGCACCAGGCTTCAGCCTGATCTGGAGACCCAGGTAGGCATGGAACAAAGTATAAAGGCTGGTCTGAAGATACTTAAACTTAAAAAGAGATGACAAAGGACCGAGATATCAGGTATCTTTGCTCGACTCAAGATTTGGCCACCACAGAAGAATCAATGCCAGTCTTAGTGCCACATAAAAAGCACAGGTACAGCATGGAGAGCAGACATTAAACAATGATGATGATGATATATTATATATATTAGATGTTGTTTATTTTTATTAAAACTGAAGATGAGAATCTGTCTTGCTTGAAAATCGCAGTGGCATAAAACCCGAGGGATGGGAGACAAACTCTCATCTTCAGTTTTAATAGAAAAAAAACTATCCTCTACAACATGTATTGAGCACTCTTTTCTCAATCATCCAAAATTACGCAACATATACATACATACATACATACATACATACATACATACATACACACATACATATACTCTCACATGCATTTTAGTTCTTCACAATTGTGTGTGTGTGTTTGTCTCAAGTCTGCACAGAAACAGTTTTTTTGCAGCCATGATATCGTTTATATTTCTCATAAAGAAAATGTCTTGTGACAGTTCGGTGTGCAAAGACATAGAATAAAGTATCATGCTTGACAAGTAGAAGTAAAAATGGTGAGAATCATAAATATACATATTCCTTTTTACTTTTACTTATTCAAGTCATTTGACTGCGGCCATGCTGGAGCACCACCTTTGGTCGAACACATCGACCCCAGGACTTATTCTTTGTAAGCCAAGAACTTATCTTACCAGTCTCTGTTGCTGAACCGCTAAGTTACAGGGATGTATACACACCAACGCACAAACACATACACACACACATTATATATATATATATATATATAATGGTGTCATAATGGTATGAAATGTAATACAGTTAGGTATACAGAGAAATAATAATTATATATTTAATGGTAGGACTATTTCATTCTAAACTTCATGAATATATTGCTTAGCACGCTAACAATTCTGCCAGCTTGCTGCCTTAAAAATAATAATAATAATAATAATAATAATACTAATAATAATAATCATTATCATTATTATTATTATGGTATATAATATTAATAAGAATAACAACACTGAACAAAAAATACTAAGATACTGAATAAGATCAATAGTCAGAACTAACAATGTTCCACCCTCACCACCAATACCATCTCTATTGCTGCTGCTAATACTACTACTACTACAACCAGCATCACTACCTTCCACTTCACCACCTATCCTCTTCCCCCCCCCCTCACCAATGCTGTTTCACTAAAGCTCAAGGAATATAATCTCTGTAATGATATTACAAGAATATTGAAATCTTTGGAATTTCTTATAGCAACTGGCGGATAAAAAGATGTTTATCTTGTATTATGAGGATGGGCAAGGAATTGAGGGATGCTGCTGTTGATGATGGTGGTGGTGATGATGATGATGATGATGATGATGGTAATGATTATGATGATGATGGCGATGGTGATGATAATGGGGGTGGTGATGATGACAGCGATGATGATGACGGTGATGATGATGATGATGATGATGATGGCGGTGAGGATGATGACAGTGATGATGAGAAGGAGGAGGAGGAATTGTTGATGGTGATTGTCTTAGTGATGATAATCATCATTGTGATCATGAACATGAGGAGTTTGTTGGTGGTGGTCATGGTGATGGCATGTGGTTGTTGATCATGTACAAATGACGATGATGATGATGGTGAAGGGTATAATGGTGGAAGTGATGATGGCAACGATAATGATGACGATGGCAGTGGATGTTATGGTGGTAGTAATGATGATGATGATGATCACAATGATGGCATTAATGGTAATGATGATGATTATGACATATCGATGATAATGACAAAGATCTTGGTTATGATGATAATAATGATGATGGCTCATGAGCAGGTATTCCTTAAGTCAGGAATGTCTTTTTGTTGCTGATCTTCTGAGCCATGAAACAAATGATGATGATGATGATGAAGACTAAATCTCATGAGTTGTTGCTTTGTAGCCCTGAGTTAACCTTCTTCAAGCCAACCTCTGATCACGGTACACCATCCATGACCACCTCACCTTTTTTCAGATGGAGTGTATCGAGGACTACATTTAGCAAATAGACTTGAGTTTTTAAAAGTTAATAGAGTGTGATTTGAGGGAGATTTGGCAGCTATTTCTAGCAGACCGAACAACCAGACCAACATTTCTTTGTTGACCCAATATTTGTGGTTTCTGTTGACATTTATGGTTGATGTTGTTGTTGTTGCAACTACAGCCAATAATAATCCTTTCTACTATAGGGACAAGGCCTGAAATTTGGGTGGGGGAGGGGAGTAAGTCGATCACATCGACCCCAGTGCATAACTGGTACTTATTTAATCAACCCCTGAAGAGATGAAATCCAAAGGTGACCATGGCAGAATTTGAACTCAAAACAGAGTGACGGGCAAAATACCATGAAGCATTTCGTCCAGCCTGCTAACGATTCAGCCAGCTCACTGCCTTGATAATGTTAGTAATGATGATGATGATGACGATGATGATGACAATGATGCCGATGATGATGACGATTTCAAATTTTGGCTCAAGGCCAGCAATTTCGTGGGACTGAGTAAGTTGATTACAGTGACCCCGATGCTCAACTGGTTTTATCAACCCTAAAAGGAAAAAAAACAAAATCAACCTCGGCGGAATTTGACTGGATGGCCATGGGAGGAATGTTCTTAAGTCAAAGGTCAACTCATTCAGGTCAAACTAAGAAGTGAATAACAAAACAATTTGCTCTGTTTGAGTCATGTGACATGTTTCATTTCTTGTTTTTGTTTATATTTTTTTTACATTCCAACGCAAAGAAAAATTAACAGGAATTATTATTAAGAACTGATCACAGTATCAACCAGACGTTCAGATGTTGTTATACACCCCTGATCACAATGCGCTTCTAATTCTCACTTGATTGCACCATTCTTTCCTACCTTGACCTAAATTGCTTGCTTGACTAAATCCTCTTCCCATCATTGTGGAGGGCTTCCAAGGGGCCATTTCCAGTCTCTTGGAAACCTCTCGACATCTGCACAGGTCCACCTGTTGTCTGTGCATCTTTTGCAACATGCCCAGCCCAGCAGAACTTTTTGCTTAGGAATATACCACAAACAAATCCAAAGGTACAGTTTTCAGCAATGCAAGTACACATCATAATTATAAATTCATATTTCTGCAGATTCTTTCTTTGGTTTTTTTTTTTTCTAATAGTCACAAGAATTAACATTGGTATTAACATTGTTGTTGTTGTTGTTGCTTAAGACTTGAAGGGGGGAGGGTGTTGTTGTTTCTACTAATATTGTTTAAGCCTAAAGAATGTTGTGTTAAACTAACAAGTCTTCTAGTCGTTAACTCTGTTGTTGTTTTTGTTATCGTTGTGATGGTTTTCGCTTGAAGGTTTTTGCTGCTATTGTTGTCAAATAATCTCATTAATATTGGTACTGATATTGTTCAGTATTCAAAATGTTGTTGCTGTTGTTGTTCTTGTTAAAATAACAAATTTTCTCATTGTTAAAACTGTTGTTGTTTTGGCCTTAGGAAAGCTGTTATTGTTCTTGTTAATTGTTCTAATTGTTACTTAACATTTCTTCAAGTTCTTTGTTTAATAGACTTCATGTATGTGTATGTGTGTGTGTATGTATAATTTTTATTCTTGCCATTCTTGTTGTTGGTCATATATAAGTACAACTGCAAGAAGAGCCAAGCAATAAAAAAGAAAGTCTTGATTCACATTCACAGGGTGTTGGGTTTCATTTCAGTGATTAGCACCTTGGACAAGTATTTCTAACATGTTGGGCTCCCAAGCCTCATTTCTCATTTTGTCCTAGGGTCCTGATACAATATCTTATTAATAATTCTGATGCAAGTGCCTCTAAAGGTGCAAGCCAAGCTGGGGCACCACATGGAAGAATTCTAGCCAAATGAATCACCACCAAAAGTTTTTAAGACTGGAATTTATTCTATCAGCCTCGTTTACCGAACCACTAATTTTGCAGGGATGTAAACACACCAACACTGGTTGTCAAGTGATGGCGGAAGGGACACACACACACATCTATATATATATTTACAAAGAGCTTCTTTCAGTTTCCGTCTACCAAGTCCACTCACAAGACTTTGGTTGGCCTGAGGCTATAGAAGACACTTGCTCAAGGTGCCATGCAGTAGGACTGAACCCAGAACCATGTGGTTGGGAAGCAAGCTTCCTACCACACAGCAATACCTGCATCTATATTATTCTTATATTCTTTTGTTTCAGTCCAAGCTGGAGCACTGCCTTTAATCAAAGATATTGACTTCAGGACTTATTCTTTGTAAGCCTAGTACTTATTCTATCAGTTTCTTTTGCCAAATCACTAAGTTACAAGGACATAAACACACCAGCATCGGTTGTCAAGCGATGGCTAAGGGGGGGGGTGAGAACCACACACACACAAAGACACATAAATATATACATATATATATACACAACAGGCTTCTTTCAGTTTCTGTTGACCAAATCCACTCACAAGGCTGTGGTCGGCCTGAGGCCTAAAGATTACAATCAAATACACACGACTAAGGAATACTCAGCCACTTAAACATTAACAGAAAGAGTTAGGCAAATCAGTTGAATGAACAACTAAATTCTCATCATCAAAACGAAGAGGATCCATCGTTACATATGTTTACTCTTTTACTCTTTTACTTGTTTCAGTCATTTGACTGCGGCCATGCTGGAGCACCGCCTTTAATCGAGCAACTCGACCCCGGGAATTATTCTTTTGTAAGCCCAGTACTTATTCTATTGGTCTCTTTTGGTGAACCGCTAAGTAACGGGGATGTAAACACACCAGCATCGGTTGTCAAGCAATACTAGTGGGACAAACACACACACATACATATACATATATATACATATATACAACAGGCTTCTTTCAGTTTCCGTCTACCAAATCCACTCACAAGGCTTTGGTCGGCCCGAGGCTATAGTAGAAGACACTTGCCCAAGGTGCCATGCAGTGGGACTGAACCCGGAACCGTGTGGTAGGTAAACAAGCTATTTACCACACAGCCACTCCTGTTGTTTCGTTTTAGATATTTTCTCATCTATTTTTCTCACAAATGTTGTTGTCCTTGTTCCTGTTATTATTGTTTAAGTATTAAAGATTTGTTGTTGTTGTTTAAGCCTTAATGATGTTATTTCTGTTTAAGTCTTAAAGATATTGTTTAAGCCTTAAAATGTTGTTATTGTTGTTCTTGAAGTTATATTGTTGATGTTGTTACAGATGAAGTTGTACGGCGGATGTTGTTGCTTAAGAATGTTTAAGAAGTTCGTCATTAAATTTTTGTTTATAAAATCATAATTTCTTGCTGATTAAGATTTCAAACTTAGCAATATTGGTGGTGGTGGT
>NC_043009.1:66040242-66085242 GCF_006345805.1 Octopus sinensis
ATATACATGAATGTCTGTTTGTGTATATATATATATATATATATATATATATATATATATATATACATACATATGTGCACGTATGTGTGCATATACATGCGTAAATATATATATATATATATATGAATGTATGCACGTGTGTGTGTGAGTCTATTTACTTAATTTATATTAATAATAATATATTTACAATATATTTCTTTGCTATTGTCTCTTAATCTTGTTTTTTGATGTATAATCTTGTGTTATGCAACATTGTTTAAAGTATTTTTAATTTTAAATATTGGATATTATTTCATTGATGGAAAGAAGAAAACGAAAACCTGATAACAGTATTGACATCCGGGTGTGAGTGCATGCATGCGGATGATTTCCTCTGTGCGTGTGTGTGTGCACGTGTACGATGGTATGTAATGATATCTAACTTGTATCACATTAGCTGGTGTGTATGCGTGTGTCATGTGGTTATATATGTGTGTGTGTGTGTGTACATATATATATATATATATATATATATATATGTATGTATATCTATGTGTACATGGGTAGGTGTATTGTATATCAAATGGTTTATTTGTTCTATGTGCATGTGTGTGTGTGTGTGTACATGTGATTATCTCTCTTCTATATCCATTTATTTGTTTTATCGCATATGTGTATAAGGTGTGTATATGTGTGGTGTGTGTGTAGGTTTGTTTGTTCTGTATGCATCTATATGTATATCTCTCTCTCTCTCTCTCTGAAATATATATAATCCTATGAGTATACACACACACACACACACACACACACATATATATTAGTCACAGGATTTGTACGTGTGTATGTATATGTATGATGTAGATGTATTTGTGTGTGTGTCGACATGTGAGTGTTTATGTACATGTATGTGTATCTGGGTGCATGACTACAATATATATAAGTGTGTGTGTGTGTTTTGTATGTATGTCTTACAAAATCTATATGTATATGTGTATTTATTTATGTGTGTGTGTGTGTGTGTGTGTGTGTGTATGCCAATTGCAACATTTAATATTCTATATCTACATCACATGATTTGAGATTGATTTGTATGCATGTGTGTGTGTGTGTACATGCCTCTATGTTTGTGTTTACATTTATTCGTGAAGAGGTGTGGCAGGTGGTGGTCGTGGTGGGTGCTCATACTGTATAGCATAGGGAAGCAGACTTGGGTAAGTGGTTAAAGAAGTCACTTAGCAATCACAAGTTCCTCAGTTCAATCCCTCTGCATGGTATCTCGAGTGAATGTCTTTTTGAAAGCCTTGCACTGGGGCAGGGTGAGCAGTGCGGGAGGTGGGTAAGAATGAAGCCTGGCCTCGTGGCAGAGAATGGGTGGGCAGAAACTTTTGAAGCACTTCTGTTAATCTGTAGCTGAAATTCAAAGAGTCATCCAGCTTCCTAATGCTGTGTGTGTGTGTACCTTGCAATTAGTTATCAAATATTTTAAACACTGGGTTGCTTACTTTTCCTATTCCTGCCAGCCTCCCCTGGCACCTGTGCTGGTGGCACATAAAAATCACCCACTACACTCACGGAGTGGTTGGCGTTAGGAAGGGCATCCAGCTGTAGAAACACTGCCAGATCAGACTGGAGCCTGGTGCAACCTCCTGGCTTCCCAGACCCCGGTCGAACCATCCTACATGTGCTAGCATGGAAAACGGACATTAAACGATGATGATGATGATCTTCATCATCATCATCATGGAGGGCACAGATGGTCGAGGAATCAAGAACATGATTCTAGACCTTGCTTCCACACTTGGAACTTCTCTAGTTCAGGTAGTGATTTAGCTGTAAGAGCAAGGTCATCCCCTCCAACCGAACATGTTTTGGTTTTTCTCAAGAGAAGAAAAATTTCTGCCAGGATCAGATGGTGAACAAACAGAACAACCACTGGCTTGCCATGTCCCCAAAATATGTACTGGGAATAATAAGAATCAAACATCCAGTCATCATGGTGTTTGGAGTGATCACTAGTGATGGCGACGTTATGCCTCCATTCATTTTCCCACACAGCCTCAGACTCATCACAGAGGGCTACATCAAGTGTCTGGAGAAGGTACTGCTGCGTGGATCAAAAGGGTGGCTGCTGAAAGGTCCCTATGTCTAGTAACAGAACTCTGCACCATACCACACAAACAGGAGAAACCAGTCATGGCTATCAGACAATTTCTGAAATCACATCACCCCTAACATCTGGCCCCCTAACTACCCAGACTGCAACCTCCTTGATTATTATGTGTGGGGCACAGTTGAGTGAGAGACCAACAAACCCCCTTGTAACACCAAAGATGAACTGAAGGCAAGGATTATGGCAGCATTCACCAACTTAAACAAGGAGACCATCCAGAAGAGTTCCAGGAGATTCTGAAGTCGTCTGGAGGCCATGGTTGAAGCCAATGGCGATTTTATTGAATAAATTTACTCTTTAGTATTTCAAGATATTTTTATGTAATTTTGGTAAATATATCCGTTAAAATGTGATGTCAGTGTTATTTTCATTTTTGCGTAATTTAGACAACAATATATTCAATGCACCCTGTATATATATATATATATATCATTGTATAAAGTTTTCTATTCAAGCAAACTGTACAGGGTTGTCTATATAAATGTATCATAGTATAAAGATGTATATACAAACACACTGTAAAGAGTTGTATACATATTTACATGTCATTGTATAGAGCTGTCTTACATACATGAACTGTTACTCCACTGCCTATATACACACACCAATATATAAAGCTACACGTACGTTATTGTATAGAGCTGTCCTGTATACATAATATCACTATTCAGCTGTTCATATACACACACCAATATACATACATATATATATATGTGTGTGTATATAGATATATATGTAGAGATATGTATTAACCATTGTATAAAATTCTATGTGCATAGCATTGTATGAATTTGTCTGTGTGCGCATTGCATTGTGCAAAGCCTGACTAAATACGCATGCGTCTGGTTTGTATTAAGACTGTCATTAACAGCCCCACAGGTCTGCATCGCATTTGTTTCTATTACACAGATTTACAGAAACAAATTGAAAGTATGACAGCAACAGTTCCATTCAGCGAATGACATCCAACTGAAAGGCTTCCCTGCTTCATCACCCGAACTCGGAAGAAGAGAAATATCTCACAGAAAATATATATAATCATCACAATGACAACATATAAACTACAAATTTGTAAATGAGGGGTGGCGGTAGTGGTGTAGTGGTGGTGGTGGTTGTGGGGTGGGTATAGACAATATATGCAAACCTCTTGTAAAGGCAGCAAGCTGGCAGAAACGTTAGCACGCCGGGCGAAATGCTTAGCGGTATTCCGTCTGCCATTTATGTTCTGAGTTCAAATTCCGCCGAGGTCGACTTTGCCTTTCATCCTTTCGGGGTGGATAAATAAAGTACCAGCTATGCACTGTGGTCAATGTAATCGACTTAATCCGTTTGTCTGTCCTTGTTTGTCCCCTCTATGTTTAGCCCCTTGTGAGTAATAAAGAAATAGGTATTTCGTCTACCGCTACATTCTGAGTTCAAATTCCGCCAAGGTCGACTTTGCCTTTCATCCTTTCGGGGTCGATAAATGAGGTACCAGTTACGCACTGGGGTCGATCTAATCGACTTAATCCGTTTGTCTGTCCTTGTTTGTCCCCTCTGTGTTTAGCCCCTTGTGGGCAATAAAGAAATAGGTATTTCGTCTGCTGTTACGTTCTGAGTTCAAATTGTGCTGAGGTCGACTTTGCCTTTCATCCTTTCACGGTCGATAAATAAAGTACCAGTTATGCACTGAGGTCGATGTAATTGACTTAATCCCTTTGTCTGTCCTTGTTTGTCCCCTCTGTGTTTAGCCCCTTGTGGGTAATAAAGAAATATATATGCAAACCTCTGTATATTACTGGTATGTATTTCTTTCTTTTGTCTTTCACTTGTTTCAGTCTTTAGACTATGGCCATGCTGGGGCACCACCTTGAAGAATTTTTAGTGGAATGAATCAACCCAACTACTTATATATATTTCTTTTTAAGACTGGTACTAATTTAATCAGTGTCTTTTGCTGAACCGCTAAGTTACAAAGACCTGAACACTCCAACACCACTTGTCAAGCAATGGTGAAGGACAAACACAGACACAAACACACACACATATATATATGTGGTGGGCTTCCTTCAGTTTCCCTCTACCAAATCCATTCACAAGGATTTTTCAAGAAGTGGGTTGCATCAGCCATGACTCATCATCAGGTGACCCACACTACTAAAAGATTTCAAGGCATTTTTTGTTACGCACGCTATTCAGAAAGTCTCATGGGCCACAGTTTGCCCATGGCTGGTCTGCAACTCATTCTGTTAGAAATGGCAACCAACTCTCCCTCAAATTATAACCTATTGTCTGAACGAAAAGAAAGAAACATCTGGATAATGTGGTTCAATGCCTGGAGAAAGGCACATGGCTCAGTGGTTAGAGTATCGAGTTCATGATCATGAGGTTGTGAGTTTGATTCCCAGGCCAGGCTGCGTGTTGTGTTCTTGAGCAAGACACTTTATTTTATGTTGCTCCAATTCGGTCAGCTGTAGAAATGATTTGCAACATCACTGGTGCCAAGTTCCCTTGGATAACATCAGTTGTATGGAAAGGAGAGGCTGGTATGCATGGGTGACCGCTGGTCTTTCATAAACCTTACCCAGACTTGTCCCTCAGAGGGGAACCTTCTAGATGCAACCCCACGGTCATTCATTGTCCTTACCCTTTGCCTGGAGAACAGATAAAAACGATTTTTAACTTAGAAGTCCTTAAATTTGGAAGCAAAGGAGGTTACAATCAGTTACACGGATGATCTAATGTCCCACTAGAAATCTTTTTTGCCAACTTTAGAAATGTAAATTGATAAAGGTTAAATCTTAACTCATAACCACTGAAAAATAATGACTAAAAAAGGTGAGGTATTTCATTCAGTGTTTTATTTTCTAGAAATACCTCAGCTTCTAAAGCAAGTGGTGGATTTGTATTTCCTAAGGAAGATGCTGATAACAATAATTATTATTGTTATAAGGGACACCAGCCCCTGACAACTTGTGTTTATCTATACACCTTGTAGCATTATGCTGACAACAGGTGGTCGTTCTTCTTTCAGCAAAGTTAACAACCTATCCACAAATCAACAGGAAAGTCTCTATATCCGAGCGTTTCTCATCCGGGGTTCCCCAGAAGCAATGCTCCAGCTGGGCCGCAGTCAAGTGACTGCAACACGATAGAAATACATCTAACCTAATTATTCTGTTTTATGTGCAAACCAGCCAGCCAGCCAGATCAGGCTTCTCATACTTACCATATAATGTCATTGTAAAAATATACAATCACAGGAGCAGCTGTGACTGTGTAGAGAGAAACTTGCTTCCCAACCACATGGTTCCGAGTTCAGTCCCACTGCACGTCACCTTGGACCACTGTCTTCTACTATAGCCTCGGGGCCGACCAAAGCTTTGTAAATGGATCTGGTAGACAGAAACTGAAAGAAGCCCATTATATATATATATATATGTATATATATGTATATGCTTGTGTGTCTGTGTTTGTCACCCCACCCTCCCCACCATCATGTAACAACCAATGTTGGTGTGTTTACATCCTCGTAATTTAGCAGTTCAGCAAAAGAGACCGATAGAATAAGTACTAGGCTTACAAAGAATAAATCTTAGGGTCGATTTGTTTGACCAAAGGTGGTGCTCCAGCATGGCCGCAGTCAAATGACTGAAACAGGTAAATGAGTAAAAGGACCACATCATCAAAACACTGAAGCTAAGAGATAACGCATGATTAATTGAAAACCATCATCATCATCATTGTTTAACGTCCGTTTTCCGTGCTGGCATGGGTTGGATGGTTCGACTGGGGTCTGGGAAGCCAGGAGGCTGCACCAGACCCCAATCTGATCTGACTGTGTTTCTACAGCTGGATGCCCTTCCTAATGCCAACCATCCCATGAGTGTAGTGGGTGCTTTTTACATCCCACCAGCACAGGGGCCAGAGGAGGCTGGCATCAACCACAATCAGATGATGCTTTCTAAGTGCCACCGGCACGGAACCCAATCAGGGTGGCACTGTCATCAACCCTGTTCAGGTGCTTTTTACATGCTACCGGTGCAGGGGTCACAATTGATTTGATTTTGACGTTGATGTACTTGACTCAATAGGTCTCCTCAAGCACGGCATGTCGCCCTACAATCTAAGGTTCTTTTTGAGTCGGCTGGTTATGCAACACTGGTCTAGGTTACAGCTGTGAACTCACTTTATTTGCCGGGTCTTCTCAGTCACAGCATACCTCCAGGTCTTGGTCTTTTGCCATTGCCTCTGTGAGGCCCAACGCTCAAAGGTCACGCTTGAGCACCTCATCCCAGTGAATAAATAAACATTACATTTGACAGAATAATCTGGATGCTAAGGGGTTAAACCAATTCTACAGTGAAATCATCAGGATGGAAAACGAATGACAAAATTTGACTTTTGAGTTAGATATGCAAGACAGAAAGAGAGAGAGAGAGAGAGAGAAGGAGAAGAGAAACACCTGCATGTACTTGACAGGTATTTTAATTATCAACTCTGATATAATGGTTTCAAATTTTGGCACAGGCCAGCAATTTTAGGAGAGTAAGGGGAAAGTCACTTACATTGACCCCAGAAAGGGCAAAAGGTAAAATCAACTTTGGCAGCATTTGAACTCAGAACATAAAAACAGGTAAAATGCTGCTAAGTATTCTGTTGGGTATGCTAACAATTCTGCTAGTTTACCATTTTGAAATAATGGAAAGTAAAATTTTCTTCGGTGAGATTTGAACTCAGAAGGCAGAGATCCAAAATGATATTGTATAGCATCCTAACCAATGCTCTCCAGCTGCAGCCAATTCATTGACTTCTATTTTGCTTACAGTGAATTGGAATAGTTACCGTTACCATGTTGTACTTTAGTATGAAGGTAATTTTTAACAGTTGTCAAACCAACATCAATATATAAATTAGATTAGCAGCTTCTGAACTAAACTAAGCCGTATTTTACTTTTATACAGCTGTTATAAGCTATGGCCGTTTCCACAGAGGAGACCATCTCATAAAAAAAAAAAATATTTATGTATGTGTGCATGAGTGAGCGAACCTTTAAACTTTTCACTTCTGCCATGAATCAGTGGCCATCCATATTGATTAGCTCTCGGCTAGTAGAATGACAACTTCCTCCACTTTCATTGAAATTTACATGGACTTCATTGAAAGGAAATCGTGATTTATAGGTTTATGATAAGGAAAGGAAAATAAGTGATGAGGATAAGGTAAGTAGACAATCAGATGATGGATAGCAAGTTCTAATATTACCACAGGTATTTTGCGGAGAATTTCTTACCTTTTGAGGAGAAAGTGAATGAGTCTTCTACTCATAGCGAGTCACCTACGTAAATATTTGATTGCAAAATGCATAAACATAAACCCTCTAGCTCTTATTGACTTGCATACATATACATATACGCACACAAACACATACACACGCGCGCACACACACCCGCACACACATGCACACACACCCGCATGCACACACGCACACACACACACACATACACACACACACACACACACACACACACATATGGTAGTGTGATAAAACAGTTGCTTCCCAACTGTATGGTGCTAGGTTCAGTCCCCCTGCATGGCACCTTTTGAAAGTGTGTTCTACTGTAACCCCAGGACAATCAAAGCTTTGTGAATAGATTTGGTTGATGGAGACTGAAAGAAGCCCACCATGTGTGTTTTGCTTTAACATCACATTATAAGTGTAAACAAATGTCACCATCATGTAAGCAGTGTCCATGTGCAATCTTCCATAAAAACATGTCCGGTTATGGGGAAATGTTACCTGACTTGGAACTAGGTGAGGGTCAGGGATAGGAAGAGCACCCTGCCATAGAAAATCTATCTCACTAAATTCTGCTTGACCCAATACAACAATGATGATGACATATGTATACACTCACACACATATATACACACACACACATTTATATATACATAACATGGTAACACCCAGACTATCAGATGTTACACATCACTGACCACAGTGCACTTTATATTGTTTTAGCTTCTGAATGATGCAACCCTACTGGTTTGGCAAGCAGGGCAACATTTCCCTCTGATCGGAATGCTGGTCCATTATAGGGGTCACCCATTTACAGCTAAGTGGACTGGAATAACATGAAATGAAGGGTTTTGCTCAAGAACTGAATCAGTCTCTTTTGTTGAACTGCTAAGTACACCAACGTAAACACACCAAACACCAGCTGTCAAGCGGTGGTGGGGACAAATACAAAGACACACACACACAGATATACATATGTGTATATATATATATATATGGAACATAAAATGCACTATCCAAATGTGGTTGATGCCAGTGTCCCCTAACTGGCTCCCATGCCGGCAGTATGTAAAAAAGCACCTACTACATTCTCGGAGTGGTTGGCATAAGGAAGGGCATCCAGCTGTAGAATCATTGCTTGATTAGATTGGAGCCTGGTACAACCTCCTGGCTTGCCAGACCTCATTTAAACCGTCCAACCCATGCCAGCATAGAAAGCAGACGTTAAATGATGATGATGATTATGTACATATATATATAGAGGCTTCTATCAGTTTCCATCCACCAAATCTACTCACAAAGCTTTGGCCAAAGGCTTTAGTAGAAGACACTTACCCAAGATGCCACACTGTGATTGAACCCCAAATCCTGTGACTGGGAAGCAAGCTTCTTACTACACATCCATACTTGTGTCTGTCTATATATATATGTGTATATATATGATATGCGGACATGTTTGTCATGAGGCTCTCTCCAACACTGAAGAATAATCACTTACTACATTATGGAGTGGTTTAGTCTTTAAATACAATCAGACTAATCTATATGTATTTGTTTGTACATGTGGAGGCATAATGGTCCAATGGTTAGGGCAGTGGACTCGTGGTCGTGGGATCATGGTTTCGATTCCCAGACTGGGCATTGTGAGTGTTTATTGAGCGGAAACACCTAAAGTTCCATGAGGCCCCAGCGGGAGGTGGTGGTGAACCCTGTTGTACTCTTTCAACGCAACTTTCTCTCTCTTTCTCCCTGTTTCTGTTGTACCTGTGTTTCAAACGGCCAGCCTTGTCACTCTCTGTGTCACGCTGAATCTCCCTAAGAACTACGTTAAGGGTACACATGTCTGTGGAGTGCTCAGCCACTTACACATTAATTTCACGAGCAGGCTGTTCTGTTGATCGGATCAACTGGAAACCTCGTCATCGTAACCGACGGAGTGCCACAACATGTGAACAAACGTGTGTGTGTTTTGTTTTTTATGTTCTCATCTCTCATTTTGTTCGTTTCTTTGATGTCCTGTACCCATATATGCATGTATATATACATATAATACATGTATTATATATGCATATATTTATATGCATATATAATAGGCGCAGGAGTGGCTGTGTGGTAAGTAGCTTCCGGGTTCAGTCCCACTGCGTGGCATCTTGGGCAAGTGTCTTCTGCTATAGCCCCGGGCCGACCAATGCCTTGTGAGTGGATTTGGTAGATGGAAACTGAAAGAAGCCTGTCGTATATATATATAATATATATATATATGTGTGTGTGAGCCTAAAAGGCGGCATGAACATAGCAGTGCTCAGCCCTAGATGTAAAAATGATTCCTAGTCTGACATAGACGATCTATGTTATATAAGTTGCCCTCTAGATCCAGGTCTAAGAAAACAAGGAGTAGTAGTAGTTGTAGTAGTAGTAGTAGTAGTAGTAGTAGTAGTAGTAGTAATAGTAGTAGTAATAGTAGTAGTAATAATAGTAGTAATAATAGTAATAGTAGTAGTAGTAGTAATTAGTAGTAGTAGTAGTAGTGGTCCTGGCATTAGACCCCTTATAGGTTCAAAGAATTAGGGATCAAGTAAGATTTAAACATATATAAACTGCATTAGCGATGAAAAATAGAATGTAACGTCTTCAACCTGAGATTGAAACCGCAAACTGATATTTCAGTATGCGTCGAAGTTATCTCTGGAGTCGGTGGTTTATGATAAACAGTTTTATTGCACATGTAAACGGTTTTACTTATTTATATTACGACTGAAACAACAAATCCTCACTGAAATTGCTATTGTGACATTACCGTGGCAACAATCCGTTGCTACCTTCATAACACCTGACACTTAGATTTGAATTTGTGCTACTGAGTGCAGTTCTCCACTTGCCATTCAGCAGAAATTACACACACACACACCCATGTGTGTATACACACATTTCCTCTCTATGATTATGATAATCATAACACTAGCTAACATAAAGGAATAATTTCAGCTTGTTGTTGTTGTTGTTGTTGTTGTTGTTGTGGTGGTGGTGGTGGTGATGATGATGATGTATTTCTAAACATAGAGGGGACAAATAAGGACAGACAAAGGGATTAAGTCGATTACATCGACCCCAGTGTGAAACTAGTACTTTATTTATCGACCCCGAAAGGATGAAAGGCAAAGTCGACCTCGGAGGAAATAATAGTAATAATAATAATCCTTTCTACTAAAGGCACAAGGCCTGAAATTTGTGGGGAGGGGACTAGTCGATTATATCGACCCCAGTGTTTCACTGGTACTTAATTTATTGACCCCGAAAGGATGAAAGGCAAAGTTGACCCCAGCAGAATTTGAACTCAGAATTTAGTGGCAGACGAAATACCTCTAAGCATTACATCCAGTGTGCTAACAATTCTGCCAGCTTGCTGCCTTCTTCTTCTTCATCATCATCATTATCACCACCATCACAATGACGATCCTTTCTACTGTAGGCACAAGGCCTGAAACTGGTATTTATTTTATTGGTCTCCAAAATGATGAAAGACAAATTTGACCACAGCAGAATTTGAACTCAGAACATTAAGATGGGTGAAATGCTGCTAAGCATTTTGCCCAGCACGATAACGATTCTAATCGCTTTCTTTCATTTACCAGCAGGGCAAAGGATGAGGGGGACAATACAAAGACAGACATAAAGCAGGGGGAGGGGTATACATATAATAGAAAAAGAAGAAGAAGAAGAAGAAGAGGAAGAATAGTAAGAAAAAAAGACAGACAGACAGAGATAGGAACCCCCTACGTTAGGAGAGTAATGAGTTCCTGAAAACTTGTAATGCGAAATCACGTAATGTGAAACTGATTTTTTCCAATGAATTTCAAGTAAAATATTAATAATGCAATTTAACGAATTTTTACTAAACATTAAATAAAAACAACATGACCATTTTAATGCTCGAAAAAAACTTATAAAAATACACAGCACAAAATATATAAACATTTGAAGGGAAATATGTTAAGAAATGACTAAGAACAACACAAAACATTTTGACTATTGTGTGGGAGACGATGGTAAAGGTGGTAGAATAACTGTTACAGAGAGTGAGGGATATTGCCTACTATTTTTATAGTACTTTGTCATTATGAGAGGAAAAGAACTTATACGAAATAGTTTGATGTTGGAAGCACATCATCTCTTTGCACAGCTCATTGTAAACTTCCCTTAGAATTTTTACAATACATTCGCAATTAAGGTTTTTATGAAGTAAAATCTTGCAGACTTTTCCCCAAGAAGCGTTACGTTTTTGGCAATATTCTTTGCAATCAATTTAAGTAGACAATTGCAGCGTGGAAGGTGTTTATAAGCCATTTAAGAAACACAAAACCATTAGATTCACTTCAACATTTAAATTTAATTTGTCAAAATATTTTCATCACTTTGAGACCGTGACCTGTTCACTGACAAAACTTCCAGTGGACAGGTCGCGGTCTCAAAGTGCCGAAAATATTTTGACACAAATTAAATTTAAATGTTGAAGTGAATCTAACAGTTTTGTGTGTTTCTTAAATGGCTTATAAACACCTTCCATGGTGAAATTGTTTTCGTTCCAGCACATGATCTCAGATCAAGTCACTCGCTATGCAAGTACATCTCCGTAATTTAAGTAGAGTTGACGTAATTTCTGTATTCTCATTTTGCTTTCCTTCTTACAGTATCAGCTCCTCATTAATAGAAACCCAACAACTCAGCTTCAGTACCCATATCACATCTTCAAACCCTTCATCATTTGCAAGTATCACCTGAATCTTCCTGAATCTGGCGCCAACTTTCTGCTTGTGGAAAACTTGTAAAGACACAAACACAATCTGGCCATATATTTTTTCAAAGTTGAGGGTTTCGCTTTGTCCTATGATTCAGTTATCTTATCCAAAGTATCCATGGTGCCAGAATTCTTCCAGAAGTCTCTGACTTTAAGTTTAACCTTCCTGTCAGAATTGTTTGAAAGTTCTTCCTACAGAATATGCTTTAAAGTTAGCTGTCACAGCTTGATTCTTTAGCTAGACCAAAGAAGTATTCTTTCAAATATATTCTGCTCTCACAGAAAGCTCATTTAAATTCAACGGGTGGAGGAAAGGCACAATGGTTTCAAAAGCTGGACAAAAATGTTTGCAAACCATTCTTCAGAAAGCTATTAGTCATACATGCCTTCTTATTTAAGCATCAAATCAGAAACAGATTAAATTTTGCAGAACCCTTGAAGGAACTCGAATTTTCAGAGTGATACACAAGTAGGGGCTTCAATTTAATAGCAACAGAGACATTTCCTCCCAGAAGCATCAGATGATTTTTGGAAGCTTTCAAACCTGGTGTTGAATTTTCCTCAAGAAAATATAAGTTCTAGCAGGTATGAGCTTCTAAAAATGTGCATTTTCATCAAGATTGTTTCTTTGCTCTCTGGTGTGTAGCTCCTTCCAGCAATTATTTCTTTCAACTGCTCAGAATAAATTAGTATTAACCACTGTATCACCACTCCCAGATTCTCCAGTCATTTTTATGCCGTGCAAATTCAATCTCTTCGTAAATTTTTCAAACCAACCTCGACTAACCAGAAAAAGTTGTTTCTTTTTTTTAATGAGACATTTCACCTTTATTTTGCTGTAAATTGAAATGCAAACTTTTCATCATATTTTAATTACCAATGTGTTTATCAGTATGTCAGTACATCAAGGTCTGACCCACAGTCCATACACACAAGAGCCATTGCGGTTTAAGCATCTATATGAAATTCAATCCGAGATCTTACGGGAAAATAATGTCTAAGCAGTTGTCACTTCTTGAGTACTAGATTTCCTTTTTCTCTCTATTGTCATGTATTGTTCCCAAAATAGATGTTGCAAGTGTTTTTGGCAATAAGAATGGATATTACTTCATGTATTTTTAGAACATCATGCTTAATATCCGGAGAAATTCCTTTATGGTTCCTTTCTGCACTTCTGCCTTTAGGTTCACTTGATGACTTCTTTCCAGACATCTTGAATTCTAGGTAAATCCAACGGTGGCAGAAATCAACAACTATCCACAACAAATATGTAGTAAAAAGAAAATCGCACGAGGTAGTAACAGTTTTGTGAGAGCAAAAATTGTTGCCTTACTCCTATGGATGTAGAACAGAAATGAGAAAACAAAAGAGTAAAGAAGTGAGGTGGGAGGAAATAATCTGTGATTACAGTTAGTTCAAGGATTATCAGGTTTATAAGCACTTTAAGAACTCCATGCTCTGCTCACACACATACAGGTGCGATGACATACAACATATGTAGCTACAGACATTGTTATCATACTGATACTATTGATGTTGCCAGTTGATTTTTCAAAAGTTGGTGGTGATGGTGTTGTATTGGTTTCAGTGTTAGTGATGGTGGAGGAATTATTCTTGTTAATTAAATTGTTGTTTAGTCTCAAGTCAATCCTCATTGACCTAAGATCAAAGACATTTCATTCAACATTTAAAATAGACAAGATCATATCTCATGTGGCTGTTTTGTTTTTTTTTTCAGATGGATTTTGCTTATTTTCTTCATACAGTTGTTGATTAAGGGGTTGACGGGTTGATGATGGTAGTGGTTTTATTAGTGTTGACACTTGTGATGATGTTGATGAGAGATAGTAGTGCAGTGAAGGTTGAATTAGAGAGACATATATATATATATATTGGCACCTGTGTCGGTGGCACATAAAAAACACCATCCGAGCGTGGCCGTCTGCCAGCCTCGTCTGGCACCTGTGTCGGTGGCACATAAAAAACACCATCCGAGCGTGGTCGTCTGCCAGCCTCGTCTGGCACCTGTGTCGGTGGCACATAAAAAACACCATCCGAGCGTGGCCGTCTGCCAGCCTCGTCTGGCACCTGTGTCGGTGGCACATAAAATCACCCACTACACTCTCGGAGTGGTTGGCGTTAGGAAGGGCATCCAGCTGTAGAAACACTGCCACATCTGACTGGCCTGGTGCAGCCTTCGGGCTTCCCAGACCCCAGTTGAACCGTCCAACCCATGCTAGCATGGAAAGCGGACGTTAAACGATGATGATGATGATGATGATGATATATATATATGTAAAGGGAACAAAAACGCAATAGAGGACAATGAGACATCTGGACAGATAGACGATACAAAGGCGGACAGGAAAAACAACAAATAGAGAGATAGGGAAAAGAAAAGGAGAGGTCATTTGTGGCCTTCTTTCATCAGTCAAGTTTCCAGATGGTCCTTACAGTTTCAAGCAGTTACACTTGAGACTGTTTGAATCTGGTTGCCCCCAAAAAGTCTAAGCTAAGAGCATTAGATTTTTTGTAAGAAAGCAAGTGAATGTGTACAACAACAAAGGTAAAAAACAGAGAATATGTTACACAATTACAAATACAAACAACAAGAATATAACAACAGGTGTCTTTCGACTAACGAGGATGACTCAAATTGAGCTTGCATATATAGAGTGAAAGCCTTGAGGCAGGAATATAGGAGATAGACGTAAGAAATGTTGCCGGTCAGCAGTCAAACCAAGAAAGAAAGATCGTGGCTGGTTGAACACCATTCATGTGGAAGGAGGAGAGAGGGGTAGGGGCAGACGGAATGAAGAATTAGGGGAAGAATGGGAAAGAGAGCAAAAAGGAGAAAGGTACAAAGGAGATAAATGAGGAGGAAAAGTAGGAATTAAAGAAAGAGAGGGCCAAGAAATGTGAGAGAGGGGGAGCGAGAATAAGAAAAGAGGAAGAAAGTATGAGCGGGGACTAAAAGATGGAGTAAAAGTATCATACAAAATTTAGATATGTACTTTCTTACACGGTAAGCAATATATATATATATATATATATATATATATATATATATATAAATGTAAATATGTATAGAGTGTTAGGTGTGATGTACAGAATTGAATATTGTGAAAATAAGTCATCAGAATTTTGGGAAAAAATCCTTTTATTTCTTTATTATTATTAACGCTTTTGTTCCTCTCTAGAACTTGTCAAATATAAATTATATATATATATGTGTGTGTGTGTGTGTGTGTGTGTGTGAAATATACAAACTAACAGACAGACAGGCAGGTAGATAGATAGATTAGACAAACAGACAGACAGACACATATACAAGATGGCTGCCAACTCATTAATCAAGTATGGCTCTTCTCAGCTCTGACAGAATAGATATACATCGGCACCAAACTAGTTGGAAAACCAATGACAACACAAACTTGCAGACAATATAGAGTTGGGTGTTTTCAGCTGAGAACTACAAGAAAATGGTTAGAGAGAGTCTGTGAGTTGTGTGACTGTAAATGACTTAAGTCCAGCAAGAGATTTAGAACTTTTTCCTCACAGACAACATGAAAATGCTTAATTTCATACATGCATACATTGGACAGTTTGACAGGATCCAGCAGGTCAGAAGACTGTGTAGTGCCACAATGTCTGTTTTAGCATGGTTTCTATAACTAGGAGAGCCCTTCCTAACATGACCCACTTTACAGAGTGTACTGTCTGCTTTTCTGTATGACCAGCATTAGAGAGGTTGCCAAGTAACTCACAAGGCAAAAGCCCCTTGATTAAGGAGGATGAAATATTTAGGGAGAAGGCCTGTGCCAGATGTTGAGAGGCAAGAGTATGTTAGAGGGAGAGGATCAAAGGTGTTGCTGAAGGGGAGACACATGGCTACCTCAGCTGGAAAAGAAAAGACAATGATGATGGGGATGAGGTGTCAGGACATACCTCCAAGATACAAGAGGGTGACTGTACGAGGGGGGAACAGAGGAACAGGTGAGGGGGGGGATAGGGACAAAGGATGAACTCGGTTCACAAGAGTGTGAGGTGAGTGGCAGAGGTAGAGAATATAGGGATATGAGTGATGCAGTGAAAGCAAATAAGGGGCCTGGTACAGTCAAGGGTGACTATCAGCTTGGGAGAAGATGAAGGAAATAAAAGTTAGTCAAGAAGAAGGTGGGGGTTGGGGAGCAACACTGTAATAACCCTACCCACCCACCCTCCTGTATAGACAAAAAAATAGGGATATAAAGTGTGACAGAGAGGAAGGGGTGTGCGGTGACAAGGAGAAGATCAGAGATTTATAGTAGTGAATACTGAGAGAGGGGGAGAAAGAGGTGGAATAGAAAGAGAGAGAAAAACAAATAAGGGTGAGAAGGGTACTGATGGCCAATGTGAGATCTTGTTCAATGGTGGTATGGAATGGTATTAAGAATGTAAGGTTGTTGCTATGGAAAGGTGCTATCTCCAAGGAGAGGGGAAACTGGTAGCGCACAAAAGTTAGTATTTGAACCTTTGCTCAGATATAATAATTACAGTAGTTGAAATAGCACTGTAATTAGTAGGGAGGTGGATGGAAAATAGGTTGTGAGGAGAGCTTGGATGTAGGCGCAGAGACAGAAAGATACGGTTTTAGATTCTTGTTGACCATCCAACATCAATTGTAACCCAACCCCATCGAATCTGGTTAGTTAGCTAGTTCTCTCCATGCCATAGGGCACAAAAGGCCACAACATGATCTTTCCAACCAGCTCTGTTTTTCTGCCTCTGTTCTGGTCTCAATCCTGCTTCTCCACCTTTCACATCTCCTTTCCTTGTCAATGGCCCTTTGCATGTGGTTTTAAGGTGCCCCATTGATCTTTTCTCCTCAGGTGGCTACTTTAGTGCCACCATTGAATTCCTTTCTCGATTTTGTTTTGAGGATTTCTCGAGTCCATTTCCAGAATCTGTCCCCTATTTTGTCACTGATCCTGTGTCAATGTCTGTTGTCATCTCATATGTGTAATTTTGGGATCTTTGCAATCACTTAATGTCAAGTATTCTCCTTAAGCATGTGAACTGGAAGCTGACCATTGCTTTCACTTCCACATCAAGACTGATGACACAAATGAGTTAATACTCCACCAAAGAACAACTGAGCCAATGACCCCTGCCACCACATCATGGGCACTACCCAATATAATGAACTTATAATGTTGACTACACTACACTGCAGCCTTCCACCAATCAGGCGTCAGCATTCTGCCAGCATCCTGTCCTGAGCACATGGGCCTAACAACAAAGAGAATGACTGGTGTTGCTTTTACAGTATGAATACCACATGAATGAAACTGACCAACAGGGACCGAACAACTGAGAGCCATCTTGAATCTATCTGAAATCTCTCACTATCCCAACATCTGACACAGTGCCTGATCAACCCAGTGAACAAAATAAGCATGTGCTTGGGGCCTCAAGGGTCGGGGGCACCACAGAAATGGTAAATGGTTTACGGCACAAAAGAAATCACTTCAAACTTGCTAAAATAATATTCGTAATGCCTCTATCTCTACTAAGTATAGAAGCAGAAGTTTTATGTGAAATTAATTTTAACGATATCATCAAAGACTTTGCAATTTAAAAAAAAAAATGGAGAAAACTTTCCAAATATAAATAAAATGGAAGCACACAAAAATAAACATTATTTTCCATTTTACTGTGAATTTTGTTTCATTTTGAAAAATGAAAATATATATATATATACTTATGTGTATATATACACACATATATATATACTTATATATGTGTATATATAAATATATATATATATACTTATATATGTGTATAAATAATATATATATATATACTTATATGTGTATAAATAAATTATATATATATATACTTATATATGTGTATAAATAAATATATATATATATATATATACTTATATGTGTATAAATAAATATATATATATACTTATATATGTGTATAAATAAATATATATATATTATATATGTGTATAAATAAATATATATATATATACTTATATGTGTATAAATAAATATATATATATACTTATATATGTGTATAAATAAATATATATATATATATATACTTATATATGTGTATATATAAATATATATATACTTATATATGTGTATATATAAATATATATATACTTATATATGTGTATATATAAATATATATATATATATACTTATATATGTGTATATATAAATATATATATATATATACTTATATATGTATATATATAAATATATATACATACACACACACACACTCAATAACTTGACTCTTAGTCAGAATATATGTAACTTCTACAAATTGTCGCGTGCCACCTTTCGTTTCTCTCTTCACTAGCATATATATTATTACACGATGGTACTCCAGCATGGCCACAACCGCCTGGCTGAAACACATTAAAGATTTGTGTATGTGTGTGTTATATTTATATAATTAAAACTAGATATATATTATACATGTAAAAAAGAAAGTGTCTATATAAATATGCACACATAAACATACACACATCCACAGACATTATGCTGTATATATATATCCGTTCAGGAAACTCCACGTTTCCTAGTTTAAAGGAGAAGCATAAACGAACTCAAAGACTGTTTCTGTTTCAGTCGACAGTTCAAGACGATATAAACGGTGCCTAAACGATGTATGAAATTATATATATTCAACATTTCCAATATTTTTACGTATATAACCCTTTAACCTTTTATCTCTTAGTCTAAATTTATATAATGCACATGCCGACTACCACTAATACAAATATATATATATATATATATATATATATATATATATATATATATATATATATATATATATATATATACACACACACACACATATATATAGTAATACCTCGCAGTACGAGTTTAATTCGTTCCATGAGCGAACTCGTCTTACGATTTACTCGTTTTACAAATCAATTTTCCTCGTTGAAATTAACTAAAATATAATTAATCCGTTCCGGACCCACCACAAAAACCCACTCAAAAATGTTTTTATGGGCTTTAAAACAGGAAAGGTGTAGTAACAAGTAAAACGACAATTATTAAAAAAAAAGAGAATGCAAAATAAATGTTTTTATTAACCGAATTACCTGAAAGATAGGACGATTTGTGCGCTCGTACTGCGGATTTCCGCTCGTACGTCAAGACAAAAATTCGCACGAGTCTCGGCTCGTACAGCAAATTAGGTTTAGGGCACTCGTACTGCGGGGTTCTGCTTTATATATATATATATATATATTTCACTACCTTTTATTATGAGTTGTAATGCACCTGAACATTGTATACAATAAGTCTGTTATTTTATATATATATATATATATATATATATATATATATTCACCGGTAATGTTATCAGGAATTGGTTTAATTTTTAACAGAATTAGTGGATCGCAATCTCTTTGTTTGATTAATATCATCAGCTGGTTCTTGTGATTCTTGTACAGGATCCAACCGGTATTATTCCGCTGAGGTCGACTTTGCCTTTCATCTTTTCGGGGTTACGCATTGGGGTCGGTGTAATCGACTTAATCCGTTTGTCTGTCTGTCCTTGTTTGTCACCCTCTGTGTTAAGCCCCTTGTGGGTAGTAAAGAAATAGGTATTATTTCGTTAAAAACATCCTAACCGGTATTCTTCGGTGCTGTACAGGTATTCAACACACCTATTCTAAGGGCTAAGACAGTCCAACCATATTTTGGGGTTGATTCCGGTCTAAATTCTATGCTTGTTATTCAGGTTCTCGACTCCACTACACGTTGACCACACCCTCGTTGGTTTTCTTTTTTCTTCCCCTCTTCATACAAAGACAGAAAACAAACGGACGTATAACCTCGTGTTCCGGCTTTACACACACACGTGTGTGTACGTGTGTGTATACGCACACTCACAAACACAACACATTATTCGACTTGTACTTTCATTCATGCGTGTCCCTTCTCTGCGTGTGTCCAGGTAGACAAAGAGAGACACGCTCTTTACCTGTTACAGAGTGTGTAGGTGTGTCTGTGTATGTGTATGTAGATGGTTGGATTTATGAATGTCAATCTGTTCCCACAGATGTATATATATATTTTACTGTAAAAGCATGGGTTTTATTACAATTCATTATCAAGGTTGTACGAACGTATAAATACAGATGCAAATGTATACACCACCATTCTACACACACACACACACGCAATCATTAATAAGGACGAGCGGGAGAAAGAGAAACCAGCAGGATAGACGATAAATAAAAAAACACGAGTGATAATAATAAAAGATAAAAGTGGAGTGTTGAAGATGATGGAGGAGAAAATAGCTGGTTTAATAATAATATAAGAGAATTTTTTTTTACCTCGATGGTTTTGTATTGTGAACGTGACAGCTTTTGAGGAGCGCTGAGGGGAAAAGCCTCCTTTAATTGAAAGACCGGGCGAGGTGCAAGGTAATTCGGACAAAAACAAACGGATTTCGTCGTTGTTTCGCTACTACTACTACTACTACTTACTGCAACATCGTCTCTCTCTCTCTCTCTCTCTCTCTCTCTCTCCCCTTTGCATTCACTCACGCGCATATGCGAACCACACACACACGTGTGCATGTGCTTGTGGGTGTGTATGTGAATGCGTGTATATCACCGTCATCGTTTTAACGTCTACTTTTCCCACCTTGCATGGGTGAGACGGAATCCACTAAAGCTGATTTTCTACGGGTTGGATGCTCTTCCTGTTGCCGACCACTCACCTGTTTTCGAGCAAGGTAATATTTCCCCTTGGCCGGACGACAATGCTTGTATGGAGGTGACTCTCGCTTACAGCTATCCCGATGGCAAGGCAACAAGACACGCACGCACGCGCACACATTTGAGGGGCTTCTTTCACCTTCTGTCGACCAAATCTCAATTTCGAAGGTTTTGGTAGGCTCAGTATAGAAGACACTCAACCAAAATACAGGACAAGTAAACACAGAGAAAGGACCCTTCATCAGTTGTCGGCTGTCTATCTACTCCTCATTTCGAGCATTCAACGACAACGTGAATCTTCAAAGACAGTTGCTCCCATAAATTCTAAAATAAAATTTAGGATTTATGTTGGCGGGGGGGAGGGGGTCAAAGTTGGGAAGAAAAGCAGGACAGTGGAAACATACAAGGAAACCGAATGGAAACAATCATGGAGGATCGTTAGGCCAAAACGAGAGGAAAATATACTGTAAGAAAGAAAATGGAGAATTATGGACGTATTGATAATTTATCTGCATGATATAAAGATGCTTTACCACCAATTTTCCCCATTTTTAATGCATTTTTGGCATATATAAGGGAAGTAACTCTCTAAAAATTTATTATTAAATCTCAGAACGTAAAAAGCTACAGTAACACCTCCCGCTTGGCTATTATACTTTACATCTCTAAAAATGCTTATATAGTTATTTCCCTTACAAACCCGAGCAACGCCGGGCGATACTGCTAGTAAATTATAAATTGTAAAGCTCTAAAAAAGAAATGGCAGATGCCAAAAACCTACATATATGTTTCTATTCCTGCCCCTGGGTGATACATAATTCTAAGCATTTGGGTAAGGTCATATACTAGGAATTGTTATCATTTTCAACTATAAGGGGGCAGAATCTTATCAGGGTTTTATGAGCTTATATTACAAAGGTTAACATATTTCTTGAAAGGATGCAGAGAAATTATATTTGTCTGCATCCTTTCAATAAGCTCTTAAAGCCCTGATGAAATTCTGCCCCATTCTCCTTATATGATAGAGATTAACCAGTGGAAATTTTTGGAGTATTTAATCCCTAATGAGGACCCGACATCCTCGAAACGACCAAAATAGGGAGTAATAAACAGCTGATAACTGAGGAGGGGTTACACTTCTTTTGGTATTTTGTCCCCTACTTGTATCTTGTTATGCGTTTACGTATCTTTCGCTAGTTGCTGATGTCCTGGTCTTATTGTGCATTTTTTGGTATTTTGTCCTCTACTTATCTCTCATGTGTTTACGTGTTTTTCGCTCATTCATGATGTCCTCTACTCAAAGTCTATTTTCTATTTATATATATATATATAGCACCAGGTGGTGCTATAAAGTTAGACATGGCCTGGGTCTGTACTGGCCGAAACCTATCAAAGTTAGGAAGGGCATCAAGCTGTAGAAACACTGCCAGATCTGACTGGGCCTAGTGCAGCCTTTGGGCTTCCCAGACCCCAGTTGAACCGTCCAACCCATGCTAGCATGGAAAGCGGACGTTAAACGATGATGATGATGATATATAAATATATATATATATATATATATAGGGAGAGTTTACGAAAAAAACAAAAGACGAAGACAGGTGGTGTACAAAACAAACAGATGTATTAGTATAACGCTCAGGAATAGAAAAAGTCTTTTACGTTTCGAGCCTACGCACTTCTACAGAAAGAGACACAGAAAAAACAATGTGTGAAGTGGCTAACGATCTATCATGGCGACTATATATATATATATACCAAATAAAATTTAAAACTGAACACAAAGGATATCGCTGTACACGCGTTTCAAGCTTTATAAACGACCTGTTCTTACATCAGTGTATAATTGATATAAAAGATGGTTTAAAGCTCTCTTCAGCCGCTAACATTGTTATTCCAAAGAGTTACATCACACTATAAAAAATATGAAAAGTATATGTAGTATTACCCATAATAATAGGTATATCATATCTCCCTGAGAAAGTGTATTTGTAAAATTTCCTAACTGTATAAATGTATAAAGATTCATTGGATTTGGAAAATCTGCCCATACTGTAGCACCAGTCAACATAGAGAGAGTGAATGTTAAATAGATTGGAATGGGTTTATATTCAATTCTCTTGTATAAGATAGGAAGGGAAATAAGATAGAAAGAAAAAAAAAAAAGGAAAATGGAGAGAAAAAAAATAAACGTTAGAAAATAAAAAATAAGAAATAAGGGGCAAGGGAACTGGAAGTAAAAGACAATGGAAGCTTCCATTGTCTTTTCCTTCCAGTACCCTTGGCTGCAATCAAAGGATTAAAGAAAGTAAAAAATAAAAGATGAAGACAAGACAGGTGTGAAATGATTTCAAAAAATGTGGCAAAAGTACTGAGAATGATCCAGTGTTTGCAGAAGACATTCAATGATTCCGATCCAATTGCAGAGAATTCTATTGGTGAAGAATGTATCAGTAATATGGATGCCAACAGTGAAGAATGCATTTCCAAGCTTTGACAACATTGATTTACCTTTTGAATATACTTTCAAGGTCTACATTCTGTGAACGATGATTAAATAAATTCTTAAGATGCATTTTTCTTCTTCTTCTTTCTTATTCTACTTACTATATACAATAGCATATGCCAAGCACTGAAATACCAATTTCTCTAAGAATGCATTCAGCTTTCTTTCTACATATTCCTATTGTTTGTTGCATATTATAATATTCAAGGAAATTTTGCTTTGACTGCATGAACTTATCTTTCTATAGGAATTCATTCACATTTAGTAAACTTAGCTGATGGTTCTAGTCAGTTTTTATCAATGTATTTGGTTTTGTCTGCATATACCAGAATTCATTGATGGCAGTCTATTTTTTTGGTAAACCAAATTTAATCTAGTTTCCTTTAAAGATTAGTGTTGAGTTATTTTTTAAGATTTCATAATTTATACCAGCATTCAGTCACAATATTGTATTTACAAGCACAGAATCATATATTTTCAACTACAAAATAAATTTAAAATGTTGTATGTTGAAGCATACTAAAATTATTTCTATAAAATATTGGTAAAATAGGGGAACAGTAGTGTTATTAAGAGTGTTCTTTTTATAAGCCAACCAACATGGTATGTGTGTGTGTGTGTGTGTGTGTGTATGTATCATCATCATCATCATTGTCGCTTAACGTCCGCTTTCCTTCCTGGCATGGGTCGAACGGTTTCACTGACTGGTGAGCCAGAAGACTGCACCCGGCTCCAATCTGATCTGGCAGAGTTTCTACAGCTGGATGCCCTTCCTAACGCCAACTACTCCAAGAGTGTAGTGGGTGCTTTTACGTGCCACCAGCACGAGGACCATTCAGGTGGTACTGTGGCAACAACAACACTCAAATGGTGTTATTTACATGCCACCTGCACAGGAGCCAGTCCCGTAGCACTGGCAACAACCATGCTTGAATGGTGTTTTTCACATGCCAAGTTTGGCACGCATTCATTCAGCCTGTTTTGCCAGACAGCTAAGCAATGCGGACATAAACAAACCAACACCTGCTGCCAAGCAGGGTGAGGCAAATTCCAACACAAACACACACAAGTGTGTGTGCGTGTATATGTAAATATATATATGTGTATATACACACACACACACACAATGACATACTTCCAGTTTCCATCTATGAAATTTCCTCACATAGCACTAGTCAGTCCTGGGATATAATGGAAAACACTTGCCCAAGGTGCTGTGCTGAGGGATTGAACCAGAGACAACATGGTTGCAAAGTGAGCTTATTAAGCGCTCATGCATTGATCATGAAAAATGCATCTCTGGGGAATTTTCCCCAGATCATTATATGGTTCGAGAGAGAGAGTGGGGAGACAGAGAGAGGGAGGGAGAGACAGACAGTCAGAGAGTGGGAGGAAGAGAAAGACAGACAGACAGAGAGAGAGAGGGAGGGAGGGAACGACAGACAGACAGTGAGAGGGAGGGAGAGACAGACAGACAGAGGGAGGGAGGGAGAGACAGACAGACAGACAGACAGAGAGAGGGAGGGAGAGACAGACAGACAGAGAGAGGGAGGGAGAAACAGACAGACAGAGAGAGAGACAGGCAGACAGACAGAGAGTGAGACAGAAAGAGAGACAGACAGACAGAGACAGAGAAAGAGAGAAATACACATATATATCTTCATACTTATGTACATACACACACACACACATATACGTGCATATGCCCCCCCTCCCCCATTTTATATATTTCTCATGAAAAATGCATCTCCGGGTAATTTTCCCCTGGTCATTGTGTGTGCGTGATAGAGAGACAGACAGACAGACAGAGAGAGATAGGGAGAGATAGGGAGATAGATATATATACAGAGAGAGAGAGATTGGTTTTGCTGGATCAAGTGATCAAACATGTTTACGATATCTTTCTTAAAAGTGTGAGCGCGCGCGCGCATGTATTCCAGTCCTTTTTACACACTGGAAAATACCGAGAAAATGCTAACGATGTTTTGAGGGATCTCCCAGGCTTGCTCTCCTCTCTCCAGCCTCACCCAAAATTCCCCCCCTCTCTCTCTCTCTCCCACACACACCACATCTTTGTTATTTTACCCTTTCTTTCGCATAACACTCCACAATTCTTCATCCTTTTGTCCTCCTGTCCGGCTATTTCCTCCAACTCACCATAACCCACCCCCTATATTTTCCCTGCTTCATCTCCATACAGTCCTTCGTGTCTCTGAACTGCCCTTGTCTCTCCTCATCTTCTGCCCTATATCCTGCGCGAACGAGAAAGCCTTTGAGGTGGACGCTCGATTCTCTAGAAACAACAGCCAAATGACACTTTATTGTTTTCAAAAACATAAAAGCATATGACAATGTAGTATCAGATATACTCTTTGAGTAAAAGACGAGGGGGTTGCCGACCAGGGTCTAAACAACAATTCTGTTTACCTCATGACCGTTGCTCTTCTCTCAAATTCTCTTTAGTATTTCAAATGAGGATTTCCCCCAATGCCAATCCACCTACCGACATGTATCCATCTGTTAAGCAATGATTCAATATATATATATCTATATATGTATCTCTCCATCCATTAATCTATCTAACTACCTATCTATCTTCCTATCTATCTGGCTATACAAACAATTATTCACGAATTCACCTCTTGCTGTCCTCTATTCTCATAACCTTATCAATCGAGATATATATATATATATATATATATATATATATATATCGATAAATAAATAGATATTGTGTTAATGTTTGTTGAAGAATTACTCAGTACACGTTTATTAAACTTCGAAGCTTTTCCTTGTAAAAGTGTACGCGCGTGTGGGTCGTTCTTTTCATGTTGTTTGATGTTAATAATTACATAGGTATAATCCAATGCTGTTTAGATCTAAGTCAGCCTCGATTGTACAGAATTAAGATTAATTTAAGGTGTTCGAGCCCTAAATTAATCCTGCCTTTTGTAAAGTACGATGCATTGTATGTAGGACGACAGCATTCAATGCATATTCCGAAGCAGAATGCAATTTGGCTGTTATTTCTAGCAAAGACGAGCAACAGCATTCTAAAACCTCGTTTGTTGACTCGCCTAATTCACAGTTTTTATTTAGCCCCAGGTCAGCGACGATCGATCTACAAAAGCGATCTATCTGTGTCCATTCCGTCTTTGTTATTTATTTATTTTTTTTTTTTTTGTTCAAACTGTATCTTAGACAGTTGTGGTTTGAGGGAGATTTATGACTGCGGCGAGGTGTTACCTGGTTCGCTCGATAATCCGTATTTGAATAGCACGGAGTTTCTCTTAGAATGTGTATAACTTGTATTAGTGGAGTAAAAAAAAAAATTTAGAAAAAATATCTTCACGAGCTGTAATGAACGACAGGTGAAGAAAAAAGTACCCGGAAAGTAGTTACCTACTTTCACTTTAGCGAGTATTTTTATAATTTATTTCCTCTGTCCCCGGTTTTCTATCGATCCCACCCACCATTTAATTCCCTATACCATTTAAATCCTTCGATTAATCCCGTGGGTGTTACATTCCAAAACCTCATACAGAAATAATTAAAATCTAAAAAAATATAAATACCGCAGAAACCCGCGATATACTGAGGAGTCCGCAATATAAATTTACATATATTAGCCAGAAAAATCCGCGATGCACTGAGAGCGCGATAGGTGAACCGCGATATGGCGAAGGATTACTGTATATTTATAGATAAATGGATATGTGAATGTTTGTATGTCAAGTTATATATCTTTTACCTTTTACTTGTTTCAGTATTTGGTCTGCGGCCATGTTGGGGCACCACCTTGAAGGGTTTTAGTCAAACAAATCGACCCCAGTACTTGTTTTCTTTTTCTAAGCCTGGTTTATATTCTATCGGTCTCCTTTGCCCCACCGCTAAGTTTCGCAGACGTAAACAAACAAACTAACAATTCAACATTAAACTGAAGGATTACTCTGTACTTCAAGTAGAGTACATGTTTGTTAAACTCCGCAGTCACTCAACTTTTTCCAACCATAACTTTAACTTCACGTGTAATATTATAATTTACTAGCAGTATCGCCCGGCGTTGCTCGGGTTTGTAAGGAAAATAACTATATAAGTATTTTTAGAGAGTTATAGCCAAAAAATAGCAAAAAAAATGCATTAAAAATGGAAAAAAAATGATGGTAAATTTTTATTAAAATCGTTGACTCATCGTAGACATTTTTAGAGAGTTACTTCCCTTATATAATAGCGAAAAAAATGCATTAAAATGGAAAAAATGATGGTAATTTTTTTTTTTATCGTAGACTCAGCGTAGACGCGCGCTAATACCCAGAAGGGCTCGATATGAATCACGACTATAAGATACCCGGTTTTGGTTAAACTGCACCGCAAAATGTGGGAGTAGTTAGGAATCTAAATCGTAGGAGACAGACACACAACCTTACTTTTATATATAAAGAAGATTTCATGGTTTATCACAAGTTACTGTTGTTTGTGTGCACAAGAAGATATCATAGAATAGCGATGCAGTTGTATTTTAGGGTGGCTACCCATCGCTTTACCGTTTTCCACTACAGGTTGCTACTCCGAATAAGGCGGCGAGCTGGCAGAAACGTCAGCACGCCGGGCGAAATGCTTAGCGGTATTTCGTCTGTCTTTATGTTCTGAGTTCAAATTCCGTCGAGGTCGACTTTGCCTTTCATCCTTTCGGGGTCGATTAAATAAGTACCAGTTGCGCACTAGAGTCGATATAATCGACTTAATCCCTTTGTCACTCCTTGTTTGTCCCCTCTGTGTTTAGCCCCTTGTGGGTAATAAAGAAATAGGTATTTCGTCTGCCGTTACGTTCTGAGTTCAAATTCCGCTGAGGTCGACTTTGCCTTTCATCCTTTCGGGGGTCGATTAAATAAGTACCAGTTACGCACTAGGGTCGATATAATCGACTTAATCCGTTTGTCTGTCCTTGTTTGTCCTCTCTGTGTTTAGCCCCTTGTGGGAAGTAAAGAAATAGGTTGTTACTCCGAGATTCTAGTCGACCTTCGAACCTAGGGATTGTAAATTGAACTAAGAACGTAGAACGGTTAAATATCAGTCGTTTGGAGAATGGGGGGGGGGGAAACAAGCATGACAACTTGTAGTAACGAGATTCCAATAAATTACAAACAACCCATGTTTCTCGTAGCAAGAACTTCTCTCTCATATACACACATATACACAGATATATTCACAGTTACGTTTGCGTGTGTATAGGTTCTCTGACTATAAACTCTACCAGCGTCCACACCAGCGAACAGTCGCCTCCTTATCACATTGTACCATCAATAGATCCAATCAGGTCAACGTCAAAGAAAGATTCATTCCCAGCATCCAAGTTCAACAAAGAATGATTTAATTAAGTGCTATAAACACCGAGATGGAACGTTAAGACAGATCGATACTTTCCTTTACGTTGTCGCTCGACCTGCTAGAAACAACAGCCAAATCTCCCTCAAGGAACACCGTGCTACCTTAATCCAATCTTACGCACACACTAACCCTGAAAAGTTTAATAATCAGTGGGATGGTCGCTGCTGGAATGGCTGATTATAGATCTGCTCAATCAAAGCTTAGCTGGGGCTAAATAACTAATCAAAAACATCGGACCTGCTAGAAACAACAGCCAAATCACCCTCAGGGAACACCATGCTACCTTAATCCAATTTTATGCACACACTAACCCTGAAATGTTAAAAAGTCAGTGGGATGGTCGCTGCTGGAATGGCTGATTATAGATCTGCTCAATCAAAGCTTAGCTGGGGCTAAATAACTAATCAAAAACATCGGACCTGCTAGAAACAACAGCCAAATCACCCTCAGGGAACACCATGCTACCTTAATCCAATCTTACGCACACACTAACCCTGAAATGTTAAAAAGTCAGTGGGATGGTCGCTGCTGGAATGGCTGATTATAGATCTGCTCAATCAAAGCTTAGCTGGGGCTAAATAACCAATCAAAAACATTGGACCTGCTAGAAATAGCAACAAGTCTACTTCAAATCGAAATCTACTACGTGAAATAGGGAGGGAAACATACATACTATATAATATAGTCGTAGATATATTATACCGTATACAAAGACGTGATGGTCACAAAAGGAACGTGTTTGCATGAGGGTTTATTGTCCAATTACGTCTGATCTATGGGGCTAAGCAATAACAACACGCGTTTGATGGGGCCTTTTTTTCCTTCATTCTCCTTGTTGTAGACCAGACATCAGCTTTTCTAGACGAGGTAAAAAATTCCTATTAATTATTTACAAAATAATGTCTAGTTGACTCATTCATTGATCTCTGGACAACACATTATTTGTGGCTTAAACACGGAATATTGGTGGGGCAGGTAGAATGTGAAACCACACGGTGGAAGTCACCAACACCAAGAGTTTATTTGTTGCAGTTTAGTACAGGAATATTGATTTCTTTTCAGAAGAATTATTAGGCCACATTTCTTTCTATTCTGAATATGAAATGAGGTATTTACGGAACCAGCAACGTTAAAAAAAATAATAAAACTATATTAGCGAAATCGTTAACTGACTTCGTAAATTAATGGTATCCATCGACGTAGAACTGGCACTGTTGAGAACAGGACTTGAAACAGTTATACCTTTTTGATGGTCACCAAAGGCATGGACTGGCCGAATCGTTAGATCCTCGGACGAAATGACAACTGTATAGGCTGTGGCGAGCTGGCAAGAAACGTTAGCATGCCGGGCGAAATGCTTTGCGGTATTTCGTCTGCTGCTACGTTCTGAGTTCAAATTCCGACGAGGCCGACTTTGCCTTTCATCCTTTCGGGGTCGATAAATAAAGTACCAGTTACGCACTGGAGCCGATGTAATCTACTTAATCCGTTCGTCTGTCTTTGTTTGTCCTCTCTGTGTTTAGCCCCTTGTGGGTAGTAAAGAAATAGGTATAGCCTGTGGCTTATTACATTCTAGTTTCACATCCTATGGATTGATCCTTCCAAAATCGACAAAATACCAGCCAAGTACTGCGCCCTTTTAATCGACTGTCCCCTTCTTACAAATGTGAGATCTAAATTTTAGAATTCATTATTTATAATTAGTAAGGCGGCGAAATGCCAGAATCACTAATGCCCCGGACAAAATGATAAGCGGCATTTCGTGTCTTTATGTTCCGAGTTCAAATTCTGCCGAGGCTGATTTTGCCTTTCATCTTTTTCGGGGTCGATAAAATAAGAACCATTTGAGTAATGGGGCGATATAATGGACTAGACCCCCTCCTCTAAAAAAGTACTCTCCTAGAAATTATTGTAGTTGATAGACAAACACTGCAGACGATGGAAAAATCGTTCGAACGTCGGACAAGGATGCTTCTGGTTTTTATTCACTGGCATTAGCTTTCTTTAGCTCAGATGTGACTTTGCTTTTTACCCTTCCGAGGTCGATAAAGTAAAGTGCCAGTCAAGAATTGTGGCCAATTGAATATTGATTTGTTTTACAAGAATATTCAATTGACCTCGGTATAAAATGAAAACTCCACAGTCCTAGAATCGAAACCAAATCCATAGGTGTTCCATTGCTGTTTCGCTCCATCTCAACTGTAATAGATCTGTAATCAAAGTCATCCCATTTTTTGGCTTGCAGATAAGTCAGTTGCTAGTTTTAGACTCTATAGTCAACTGAGCCGCTAAAAATGGCAGTTGCATCGCCTTTAAATCACAAACTATATGACCGTCTTAGATAAGGAAAGGACGCGATAAATGAATTTAGTCCTACATAAACTGTAAATAGCAGGAGTAAGTTTCTCAAGGGTGAAATGCTTTTGATCATAGACCAGCTTGATCAAGGTTAACCTGGGACTGGCTAAACAAAAGCTACCACGTAGATATGATCCCGTATTGACTGAGGGTCACGGTTATTATAAATCGGTATATTTGTTATTAACGAATAGTAAACATTTTAGGGTGTGGGACGGAAGGGGCTATAAAAAAATAAAACAACAGGGACCTGATAGACTGGCGATAAGATATGAACGTCACATTCTGTAAAGTATAAGAACCAACGAGGAAGCCCTTCGCAGCAGTTCGACCGGCACACAACTGTACTGAAATAAGATGATCCCAGACGTATACCCTGAAAAAAAGGGCTTGATGGTCGCACCCCTTGAAGCTAAATAACGTCAGCGCCCTCTTTACAATTCCTATGCAGCAGGTGATCCCAAATATATTTTCCCAATCATTCTTTTAGTTTATTATGCTACTTGGTGTTCATTCACAAAAATCCTTTACGCTTATCTAGACATTCTAAGACCCTGGAAGTAGCAGCTAGACGACGCTTAGCTGAGGAAGTCTAATAACGCTGAAACATGTGTGAAGTTGTCACCACATTGCTAAACAACAGTCTCATTCACCCACTGCATTCGATATCGTATTGATTTTAATAAGGATCTCGGAGTTGCTACTCTGCATTATTATTATTTTTTTTTTTTAGAATTAGTCATCTAGATAATGATTCGTAATTTAACTGAAATTTTTTGCTTCACCACATTATGTTAGCTTCCACTTTTTTATGCAATAGGTGTCCCTGGGTAATTTTTCCTCGGTTATTTTTTTTAGCTGACGCTGAGCTTACTTATTCATAACGCTTCACCCTGTGTGTGTCTGTGTGTACCAATAATCTTCCCCGCATCCTCTAAGTGTTTGTCTATATAAAATAATAATAATGAAATTATTGTGTACAGTGCTCAGGTGCACCACATAATCGCCAGGAACCGGTCACATGCAGCTTTTTTTCCGTATCTCTTGTTTGTCATTCGATTGCGACCATATAGGAGCACTGCTTTGTGGGGACGGGGTTAGCTGAACAAATGGACCCCAATACTTATTTTCTAAGTTTGGTACTAATTCTATCGGTCGCAATTGCCGAACAGCTAAGTTATAGGGACGTAAACAAACCAGCATCGGTTGTCAAGCAAAGGTGGGGCCAAACACACACATGTTACACGACAGACTTCTTTCACTTTCCGTCAACCAAATCCACTCAGAAGGCTTCGGTCGGCCTAAAACGAGGACTTGTGTTTCAGTTTCTAAATTTAGTGAAATAAAAGTTTGGAACGAATTAAATTCATTCCAAGAATTTGTTACAAACGAATTAAAAACCTCGGTTTTCGGTCACAAGTTGGTACAAGTTGTAATTAAGATTTCTAGCACTGACTCGAGGCCAAAAATTCGCAGGAGAGCGGGTATAATTGACCGAATCTATCCTTCAAAACGGGTGGTGGTTTATTTCAAAGACCCTGCTCGTGTTGCTGTTTAGCTCCGTATCTAAGAACATGATCGAGCAGACCCATGATAAAAAGCTTTCCAACCGTGACCGTCCAGTCACCGAAGTGTATATAGGACTACGTTATCTAACGTGTTGTCCCTTCCCCCCTTTCACTCTCATTAAAGACAGGTAGGGCATGATTTGAAGGAAATTTGGCTGCCATTTCTAGGAGACCGTCTCGTTACCAACCCACAGTTATATTCAAACTAAGAACAACGGCTTTTAAATAATAAATGCAAACTATTCCTCTCTCTTCCATTCGTCCCTTCATTTTACTAACCCCCATTCGGTTTAGGTTAAGCACAGCTCAACAAATAGTGTCACTTCGACCCTTCCATTGTCTGACAAAGTGATGAATGCGAAATAATACAATGGGAAATTCAACTTTCTTCTTCGACTGACATCACACACCGTGTTCATTTGCTTCTTTACCTCGTCTTCAGAATTTGTTTTAGGGGGTTTTTTGTGTACCATATATTAAATATAGCTTAATTCTTTAAAAAATAATTTTAGTTAATTAGGTATTAACAGCGCTAAGCAAAGTATAAGCCAATTATTTGCATAAAACGAGTGCAGCATAAAAGAAATGCATATTTTCAACATTTATTTGTTGAAAGAAAAAAAAAAAACATACTGTTTGCACCTCAATAAATCTGATATTGGACAAAAATACTGTGGCACCCCACACCTTGCAACCCACGCACCGATATTGGTTAATCCGGGTCTGTCTCTTCCATCTCTCTATTTATAATGTAGACACTTCCAACAGCTAAAAATAACTTATCAATCGGGGTGGCGTAGTCACCATTGCGTACACAGCAAAGAACACATTCTTTATACACACAAAAGTGCATTGGAAATCATTATAGACAAATACAAAAAGTGCATTAGACAGAAACACACACACATGTAGATAGATTTATAAGAGCGCGCGCACTTGCTTAGGAGACGAAAGAAAAGAGATACTGCAAAATCTCCAACCGCAGCAGTAACATTAGAAGACATTCATATAAAAACACGAGACAAATGTTTACAATTTACCTTCGTCTTGAAAAAAGTAAGAAACCTCGAAGCTAAGAAATCACGATTACTATTTAAATATATAGCAGTTTACAAACAAAAGACGAGGCGAAACCTCGCCGGACTACTTTATAATTCCCCTCCATATATTCATGTCTCCATAAACCACAGACACACACACACACTTCGTATGATATTATATTATATTTAAGTATGCATGTGTGAAAAGAAATGAATAGGCATAGAGAATGGAGGACAAATACGTGTGTTTTAAGGAGGATAGGTGAGTGAATGCACACAGAGTGAGAAAGACAGACAGAGAAGGAAGAATAAATTCGTTAATATTTTGCGTTCGCAGAAGAATGATAAAGCGTTATTCCTTAATCGAATTTCAGAGATGAAAACTGCAATCTTTGTTCATATGTAAAATGTTTTTTAAAAAATACTTTGTATCTATCTATATATATATTATATATATATGTATATATATGTCTGTGTGCGTGTGTGCACCTCACACACTCAGGTTTGCAATCCATATGTAAGAGGCGATTCCAGCAGTAGAAATGGATGTAGTCGATAGAAAAAGACAGGCAATATTGTAAATAACAACAACATATATACCAAAACGAAAATGAACAAAATTGTGCAAAAAGAATACAAGAGAAAAGGAAGACTTGTGTCTGCAGCGTAACTTAGTAAATACGAAAATGCACAAAAAAAAACCAGCTAACGGTTTAATTGAACAAAAACGGAGTATTTAGCTTTTACTTACTGCTTTGAGAAAATAACCAACCAACAGGCTAAGATACTTATCAAAATATATACATATATAGATATATATATATATACTTGTTAAGGCAACCTTTAAATGTATTGTAAACGAGAGGCAAAAGTGCGTGTTCAAAATATTGCGCTTCGTCACATGGATTTAATGCACACACACCTCACATAAACGTATATATCTCCGTCAGATATCTCCAGCAACGCATACCGAAGCTAAACGATCTCATATCATAAATTATTATATTATATAATGTTATATAATGTATAAATTTACAGTTTGAATTAGACACAATAAAATGAATGTAAAAAAAGCGGGCTTTTCCAGACCCCCCCTCCGCCTTCTCTCTCTCTCTCTACATACATATATATATACATATATATGTATTCATATATATAGCTTGCTGCACCCGGTTTCACCTTCTCGTTGCGACCGTTTCATTTTCGTTTACGTCGGTCATGTCATCAACATACCCTTGAGAAAGGCACGAGCATTCATTCGGTTTTGTTCCACATCAGAGGACTTAGGATTTTATATTCGGGCCCCATGTAAGTTGTTGTTAAGCCCCAGGTAAACCTACAGCTAGCAGTTCTCTCAATAAAGACATGCCATCTGTGACCATCCCGTCATTTGACTTGTGGTTTACGTATGAACGTGCTCGTATGTTATTTTATAGTTTTCACAAAGAAGATCTAGTAATTCTGTCGGTCTGGCTGACAGCGGGCTGTTGGGGTAAATTGGTTGGCGGGCATGTGTTGAAGCTCATAATATGGCTGGGTTTTGGCTGTTATTTCTAGAAAGTCGAGCTGTTACGTACAGCAGACATAGGCAACCTTTATCGACAAGCGGGAAGCACTAATAGAAAATATATGATAAATTTAAGGTAATTTTTTTTTTATTTCGCGTGCCATTTACAAAGTGCCGCAGGCCCACTATGCGGCCTTGGACATCAGAGCGGAAACGAAATTTCCTTAGGGTGTGTAAATCCCTAGTCTAACCCAAGATGTTCGTTTTCATTGTCCACACCCACCCTAACAATAACTTTTAGCGGGTGCACTTGCATTCCCTGTTCCCGAGACTACGGTCTCGGGTTCAGTCCCACAGCATGACACTGCAGGCAAGTGGGGGTCTCCTGTTATTATTGCACCGAGCCGACCGTAGTTTTGCGAGTGGATTTGGTAGAAGGAAACTGCACGGAAGCCTATCGTGTACGTGTCTTGACAGCCGGTGCTGGTTTGTTTGCGTTCCCGTAACTTAACGATTTGGTATAAAACAACGATAGACTTGAAAAAAAAAAAAGCGCCGGTCTTGAAATAAAAGTATTGATTCTTTCAACTAAAACCTTTCAAAGCTTTTCCAATGACTAAAACAGGTAAAAAAGAATATTTCGAAACCCTTCAAATAATGTAGGTAACGATTATATCGGAATTTAACGTAAGCGAAAAAAAAAATGATGGGCGTGAACACACACACACACACACACACACACACACGCATGCATCGAATAATTCTTTTCAAAATTTCGACTTTCCCTTCTTAGATAGAAAACTACAATCGTGTAAGCAATCCAAGCTATCGGCAGAATGAACTTTATGTTACTTGTGGTGATTATTCTCGCCGAACAGCATTTGCAGTCGTCGTTATTCGAATATTTGAAATATAGCGTCGTTAGTTACGTCTGCAGTAGGTCAATTACTGGTTCACTACATTCGTGATGGAGGTCACGACAAGGAGGTAATGGGTAAGCTCGAGTAGGACGAATATTGTACAAGTTACTTTTAAACCAAAACACCGGTTTATTGATTTCACACATCCACTCAAACGTGTGTGTAGACATACACGAGGGCAGCGGAGTGTATTGTGTGTGTGTGTGTGTGTATAGGTACTATTTAAGAAGAGTGGTCCCGGTGTGCGCACTCGCATAGTTGCGCATCCGCGCTAGCTAGTCGTGACTAGTCGATCCTTATTTTGTGTTTTCGTGTTTAGCTAGCGCGGATGCGCGACTACGCGAGTGCGCGCACCGGGACCACTCTTCTTAAATAGTACCATATATATATATATATATGTGTGTGTGTGTGTGTATTAATATTAAATTTTACCAAATATATTAAAATTTCATCTTGGGTGCATAATAGCGTTATCAAATTGTACCGGTAATTTTTCTTTTTATCGATCTTCTCGAAAAGATATAATTGAAATTAACCTCGGCAGAATTCGAACTCAGAATGTAAATGGTTACTAATAACTTTGGACCCACATTCTAACGGTTTTGCCAACCCATCGCCTTATAAAGGTATCTACCACAGTGCGTGCCCTTGCACAATTCCGTTCGCTAAATTCCACACACATCGAAAGGTATTCGTCCGTCAGCCGAGATGGTTACCGAATTCTTCATAGGATGTTCCAAAGTCAACTTGAATTAACAATTCTTTATGGTAGTTGATCTCTCTCTCTCTCTCTTCCTCTTTCTCTCTCTTCCTCTCTCTCTCTCTCTCTTCCTCTCTCTCTCTCTCTCTCTATTTGCCTGTCTGACTGTCTACCTATCCTTTCTTTCGTTCTTTCACCCTAACTTCCTTTCTGTCGTTCTTCCTTTCTTCCTTCTGTATTGTACCTATTATGCAAAGGATCGGCCTTGTGAACCTTTTCTATTCTACTCTCGGTACAGGGCCCGAAAGTTTGGGGGGAGGGGGGCAGTCGATTAGATCGACCCTAGTACGCAAATTTATCGACCCCGAAAGGATGAAAGGCAAAATCGACCTCGGAGAAATTTGAACTCAACGTAATGACAGACAAACCTTGTCGACCCGACCTTTGCGTCATGTTGGTTGGACTAACTGGGTGTGTGTGTATAAGGGTGCGATCCTGCAAACTGGCCCTGCTGCCATCAATAGGCTGTAGCTTGCATAATAGAACAGGTGCTTTTAAGGGCATATTCAAAACGTTTCCCATAAATGAACTTAAAGGATATTTGTATGTTTATGTATTTGGTGATTAGATAAGTGTTAATGCATGAAAATCTCAGTCCTTGAGTCACTCTGTTACTTCTGCTAAATATTAATATATGTCCCAGTATTGATGTTATACATCGCCAGTCACAATGCACTTCTCACAGTTTCAGCTTTTGAAAGATGCCACCCTGCCTGGCTAGACGAGCAGTCCAACATTCCCCCGACCGGGTGGTCATTCTGTCACAGGGTTCTCTCCGTTTACTACTGAGTGGACAGGAGCAGTGTGAAATGGAGTGTTTTGCTCAAGAATACTATGTGATGTCCAGTCCAGGAATTGAACCAGCGATCTAGTAATTGTGAGTGCAACACATTAATCGCTAGGTCATGGGTTCAATTCCTGTAGCAGGCAGTGACTTGTATCCTTGATCAAAACACTCCATCTATGTTGCTCCAGTTCACTCAGCCCCTTATTGCAGATGGACATATGCCTGCGTGTCCACGTGCGTATATACCTATGCTGACGCTATCAGCATGCTGTGAGTGCATGCGTGCATGCATGGTTACGCAAATATGTAAGCATATTTACTGTGAAGGTGTAATCAACCAACTTTAACTATGACTGCCGTATCCCGTCTCCTTGGCGGTGAGCTGGCAGACACGTCAGCGCGCCAGGCGAAATGCTTAGCGGTATCAACATCTAATCAATGTCATGGTGTTCGGAGTGATCACTAGTGGTGCGCCATTATGTCTCCATTCATCTTCCCACACGACCTCAGACTCAACATGGAGGCCTACATCAAGTGCTTGGAGGAGGTAGTGCTACCCTGGGTCAAGAGGGTGGCTGCTGGAAGACCCTATATCTGGCAACAGGATGCTGGACCATGCCATACAAGCAGGAGAACCCAGTCATGGCTGTCAGACAGTTTCTGCAACCACATCACCTCTAACATCTGACCACACAACTCTCCAGACTGCAACCCCTTTGATTATTATGTGTGGGGCACAGTTGAGTGAGAAACCAATAAAAATCCTTGTAATACCAAAGATGAACTGGAGGCAAGTATAATGGCAGCATTCACCAACTTAAACAAGGAGACCATTCAGAAGAATTGCAGGAGATTCTGAAGTCATCTGGAGGCTGTGGTTGAAGTGAATGGCAATTTTATTGGATAAATTTACTCTTTAGTATTTCAAGATATTATTATGTAATTTTGGTATAAATATATCTGTTGAAATGAGATATCAGTGTTATTTTCATTTTTGCGTAATTTAGATGACAATTTATTCATCACACCCTGTATATAAGGTATGTATGTATGAAGGCATGTGGCTAGGGGTTATGTGGCTTGGTATGTAAGAAGATCATTAGTAAAAACTTCATGTATTGTAGTACCCAGTGCAAGCTTTGGACACAACCGGTGCAGCAGTATCAAAGGAAAGTTAGCGGAGAAGATAGTCTTTGTGTGTGCTGAATGTGCAAGAACAATAATCACTAAAAATATGCAGACAACAGGCTCCCTCAAATGCTCAGGTAGAAGTATTAGAATTTTTCTGTTACCTAGGAGGCCGAATTAGCAGGGGTGGAGGTACTGGAAGTGTAGTTGCTAAGATAAGAATGGGCTGGGCAAAGTTCAGAGAGCTTCTACTTTTGTTTGTAACTAAGGGCCATTTGCTCAGAGTGAAAGGCAGAGTATTTTTTTGTACCTGTGTATGTACAGCTATGATACATGGCAATGAAACGTGGGCTTTGATGACAGAGGACTTGTGAAGGCTTGAAAGAAATGAAGCTAGCATGCTCTGTTGGATGGGTAATGTCAGTGTGCATTCACGGCAGAGTGTAAATGATTTTAAGAGGAAAACTGGGTACAAGAGGCATCAGATGTTGTGTGCAAGAGAGAAGACTGCACTGGTATGGTCATGAGATGTGTATGGATGAGGACAGCTTCATAAACAAGTGCCAATGCTCTAATTGCAGAGGAAACCTGTGGAAGGAGTAGACCCAGGAAAACATTGAACGAAGTAGTGAGAAAGGATCCTTGGGTACTGAGCCTCACTGAGGAAATAACAAGGGACCAGGAGATGTGGAAATTTGCTGTACTTGATAAGACATAAGTTAAGTAAAATTGCTGCTTTCCACACGTACAGGCTTCTCCTTTCAGGGACTGGTGCCACTTCAAAAGCATGCTTGCTGGTGCTGCGTTAACACACCCATGTCAGTGCTGCATAAATTCACCCATGCCAGTGGCACATGGGGAGCACGCAGCACATTCTGTTAAGTGGTTGATGTTAGGAAGGGCATCTAGCCATAGAAACCATGCCTCAACAGATGGAGTTTGCACAGATCCACAGCTGACCAGCTCCATGTCAAACCATCCAATCCATGCCAGCATGGACAGTGGACATTAAATCATCATCATCGTCGTCGTCGTCGTTTAGCATCTGCTTTCCATGCTGGCATGGGTCGGATGGTTTGAATGAGGACTGGCTAGCCAGAAAGCTGCACCAGGCTGCAGATGATTTGGCAAGGTTTCTACAGCTGGGGGCCCTTCCTAATGCCAACCACTCCGAGAGTGTAGTGGGTGCTTTTTACATACCTTTCGCACAGGGGCCAGTCAGGCAGTACTGGCATCGACCACACCTGAACGATGCTTTTTACGTGCCACCAACACAGAAGCTGGTCAGGTGGCACAGGCAATGACCATGCTTTTTACATGCTACTGGCACAGGAGCCAGGAAATAGTAATAATAATAATAACAATAATAATAATAATTATTATAAGGAGAAGAAGAAGAAAAAAGAAGAGTGATATGTTTATCTGTTTAGCTGAACATGCTTAGGCCACTTAAAATGAACTGATTGTCAGTATGTTTTATTAAGAACAATGAGTTTGACAAAATGCTTTTTGTTTCAACAGGTGAATATACACACACACACATATATATAATATATACATACATATATATATATATATATATACATATACAAATTATATATATATATACATATACAAATTTATATATATATATACATTAATTTAGAGATAGTATACCCCTACTTCTCACCAAATAAAAAGAATTTTTATTTTTATTTTAAATACCTACTGTATATATGTATATATATATATATATATATATTATATATACACATACATATATGTATATATGCATATGTATATACATGTGTGTTTATATGTATATATTTGCAAATGTCTATGTAAATATATATATACGAAATACACACACACACACACACACACACACACACACACACACATATATTCAGAATTACAATAGGAATATTTAAAACTGGAATAACAGAATATATTAAAATGGAAATGTTTCATGATTTTAATAAGATATGCCTCTGAGGAAATATGTTCCCTGTATTCAGAATTTTTCGTTCTATATATCAGTGGTGGCAGTGGTGGTGGAGGTAGGGTGGTGGAAGTAGTGGTGGTGATGGTAGTGGTGGTGGTGGTGGTATTGGCAGCAGTGATGCGGGTGGTGGTTTTATTCTCTTTTGCTGGGTTATGTGCTTGACTACATATAGCGGCTTAATCTTGTGAATATATTGATTTCAAACAATATCAAAGGAATCCAAAAAAAAAAAAAGGAAAAAAGAAAGGTAAAATAAACCAAGTACAAAACAACATAGAGTACATCTTTATAAACTTCCTTTGAACGGCAATTTCAGTTTGTTTTTTTGGGGTTTTTTTGTGTGTATGTATTTTGTTTCTTTAAATGTGTTCTGAATTTGATCTAAAATGATGTTACAGTTATTTAGGAATATTAATCTTAGCAGAAGTGTTTGATTGGTGACAGAAAGTATTCCGAGTCCTGTTTGCTTGACGGGGCTATTAGGATTTATTTCTGCAGATGTTACTAAGCTCCTTCGATGACAAGACACGATAATCTATTTCTATTTCTTTACTACCCACAAGGGGCTAAACACAGAGGGGACAAACAAGGACAGACAAACGGATTAAGTCGATTACATCGAGCCCAGTGCATAACTGGTACTTAATTTATCGATCCCAAAAGGATGAAAGGCAAAGTCGACCTCGGATAATCTGTTATGAATCAAAGGTATCTAACCTCCAAGCTGAAAACTGGTACCAGGGGATCGTTTGGTACCAGGACACATAGAAAGAATAAATTTTAAAATTATATTTCTATTTCATTGACCATCATGGTCTGCAGGATGTCTTTGCATTATATATATGTATATACATATATATATATATATATATATATATATAATATATATATATATATATATATATATATATATATATTATATACACCATATTTTAACGACTATAAGGAACCCACTAATTCTGTGGGCTTAAAATTTGGAAAAAAAGGTTTTGTAAGGGATTATAATACTATCCATGTATAAGAAACTCCCGTATTTTTTTAACCTAATTTTTGATGAAAAAGGGTTCTACAGTTCTGTATTTAAGGCATCATGTACATTACTTACATTATTTACATTTGACGGATATTTGTCCTCATCTTGTTTGTTGTTGACACAACGTTTCGGCTGATATACCCTCCAGTCTTCATCAGGTGTCTTGGGGAAATTTCGAACCTGGGTTCTCATTCCTAAGGTATTTTTCGATGTTGTTATTGTTATTATTATTATTCAGGTCACTGCCTGGAATCGAACTCGAAATCTTGGGGTTAGTAGCCTGCACTCTTAACCACTACACCATAATAATAATAATAATCATAATAATAATAATAATAATAATAATAATATTGAAAAATACCTTAGGAATGAGAACTCAGGTTCAAACTTTCTCCAAGACACCTGATGAAGACTGGAGGGTATATCAGCTGAAACATTGTGTGTTAACAACAAACAAGATGAAGACAAATATCCATGAAATATAAATAATGTAAATAATTAAAAAGGGTTCCTTATACACATTAAAATACGGTATGCCACAAAACCTCCTAAAATTGGACACCAATATCTAAGCGTTGTCCAAGACTAATTAGGGTTAGGGTTAGGGTTATGAAGGAAACCAAACAGTACCAAAGCATGCAATCTCCACAAACTATGAATCCACAAACACTTTCCATATGTATTCTTTTCTATTCTTTGCACAAGGCCCGAAATTTTGGGGGAGGGCTCCAGTCGATTACATCAACCCCAATGCGAAACTGGTACTTAATTTATCGACCCCAAAAGGAGGAAAGGCAAAGTTGACCTTGATGGAATTTGAACTCAGAACATATAGACAGACGGAATACCGCTAAGCATTTCGCCTGGCGTGCTAACATTTCTTTACTCTGGGGACAAAGCCCAAAATTTGGGGAGAAGGGACCTGTCAATTAGATCGACCCCAGTACACAACTGGTATTTAATTTTTTGACCTCGAAAGGATGAAAGGTAAAGTCGACCTCAGCGGAATTTGAATCCAGAAATACTGCTAAGCATTTCACCTGGCTTGCTAACATTTCTGCTAGCTCGCCACCTTGTTTTGAATATAATCTTTTCTGCTCTAGGCACAAGGCCTGAAATTTTTGGGGAGTGGGGGCCAGTCAATTAGATCGACTCCAGTATGCAGCTGGTACTTAATTTATCAACGCCAAAAGGACAAAAGGCACAGTTGAACTCGGCAGAATTAAAACTCAGAATGTAAAGACAGCTGAAATACTGCTAAGCATTTTGCACATCATGCTAACATTTCTACCTGCGCACCACCTTACTCTCCATCTGTATCATATAAATGGAATATCTAAATTATATATTGTGTACATTATTGTGTTCTGTTCTGTATGTTATCCGTTTGTGGGAAAATTGTCTTTCATGATGTTGCGTGGCAGTGCTAAACATTTGATATCGATCAATAGTATAAAAGTATAAAAGCAAATGGCACATAGGACTCCACATCTGATATTAGTCAATGGTGTTTGCTAGTGTTCTAAGTATAGTAGTCATATCAGATGTCATATGGTGCCATAACATTTGATATCATTTAGTAGTATATGTTCTTACTTTGTTGTATAATAATGATATCAAATAATGCAGAACTTTTTGCAAAGTGGTTAGCGTTACGAAGGGCATCTGGCTGTAGAAACCATGGCAAAGTAGACAGCAGCCCTTGGCACAGTCTTCTGACTTGTTAGCAACCGTCCAAACCATCCAATCCATGCTGGCATGGGAACCCGACATGAAAGGATGACGATAATGATGATGGAGACGGCAGCCGTGGTGACAGCGACGATGACCACGACTCCTCCATAAAATCTGATCTGATTCAGCAGTGTTTAATCGGCTGATATTTAATTGTTCACATAAAAGTGAATTCTTTTTCTTTTATTCTTTTACTTGTTTCAGTCATTTGACTGCGACCATGCTGGAGCACCACCTTTAGTCAAGCAAATCGATCCCTAGTACTTATTCTATCGGTCTCTTTTGCAGAACTGCTAAGTTACAGGGACGTAAGCAAACCAGCATCGGTTGTCAAGTGATGGTGGGGAGACAAACACAGACACACACACACACATACATATATAAATGGGCTTCTTTCAGTTTCCTTCTACCAAATCCACTCACAAGGCTTTGATCAGCCTGAAGCTATAGTAGAAGACACTCGCCAGAGGTGCTGCACAGTAGGACTAAACCCAGAACCATGTGGTTGATTAGCAAGCTACTTAGCACACAGCCACAGTTTATGAATTGCTCAGAAAGCTCACAAGACACAAGAAATAGTTAACATTATTTGGTTGGATTCAATGAAAACATGGAAACTTAACAATTCCATATTTCTGAGATGAGGAATTTTTATATTATGTATTAGTCTGATGGTGCCTTCATCTTGGTTGTTGCTTTCACTACATTCCAGTTGTTGTATACTCCAGCCTTCTTCGGGTGTCTTGTGGTTCACGATAATGCCTTACCTGAGATTGAATTCAGAATCTCTTGGTGACTGCACTGCATTAACCAACACCTTAAAATTGTATTAAAGGTACAGGTGTGATTAGAATGTCCAGGTACTTACATGCTAATTCCATGATAACTGAATACTCATTGCTAAAGCCAGCAGGGCTCCATTGCCTGTTATTACACAGGAACTGGCTGTGGGGCTCATTAATAAATGGTACCACATAGTGTTAATGACTTGTGGGGGGCAAGTTATTTCGTTATGCAACCATAATATACTGGGCCCGTGAGAAAAAAGAACCTTCACACCTGAGTTGTCCAAGCGCTTACCAGTGTACCCAGCTGGAAAAGGGTACTTAGCCCTTCTCAGGGCCACAGCACACGTCACAGTAGTGCTAGAAACTAGGGAAACTGATCCCACCTAAGACGTACGAAAACGGACAGCAGGTGGTCATTCAGGAGTCATGACTCAGATGTGGCCTGACCCCAACCTCCCCCCGAGTGTTAAGATTTAAGGACCGAAACACTTGCCTAAAGGTGGTTTGTCCTCTGAGGATCACCTGCTG
>NC_043009.1:66090242-66100242 GCF_006345805.1 Octopus sinensis
TAAAAGTCAAAGGTGACTTTAGCTGGGAGCTGGAATCATCACCAGAAGACATTGTAACCAATGCTTTTAATGATTCCACAAATATCTGCCCTATTTATTGGATAATGTATCCATACATACTTTAGGTAGTGGATATCACATTCTCTGGTAAACAAGTGGAATTTTTCAGACCAAAATTTGCACCAAAAAAAGTTTGGTGAACTTATACATGAAGATGATTTCAAAAGACCAAAAGTTCCATGCGAAATGCACCAGGATTTGGTAAAATAGGGATGATCTTTGAATGTTTATGCTACATACTATGTTGACTTGCATTCCAGAAAATATGTTTAACGTCCGCTTTTCCATGCTAGCATGGGTTGGACGATTTTGACTGATGTCTGGCGAACCAGATGGCTGCACCAGGCCCCAATCTTGATCCGGCAGAGTTTCTACAGCTGGATGCCCTTCCTAACGCCACCACTCCGAGAGTGTAGTGGGTGCTTTTTACATGCCATCGGCACGGGGGCCAGTCAGGCGGTACTGGCAATGACCTCGCTCGAATCTTTTTACACATGCCACCTGCACGGAAGCCAGTTGACTGCTCGGGCAACGATCATGCTCAGATAGTGCTCTTGGCACCCTACTAGCACATGCACAAGTGCCAGTAAGGCAACGCTGGTAATGATCACACTCGAATGGTGCCCTTTTATGTGCCACTGGCACAGAAGCCGGTTAGCTGCTCTGTCAACGATTACACTCGTATGGTGCTCTTTGCACCCTGCAAGCACAGACGCCAGTCATCGAATTTGATTTTGATTTTGATTTTATACATACATATATTTATGTATGTACAAAATGGGCTTCTTTTGGTGTCCGTCTTCCAAATCCACTTACAAGGTTTTGGTTGGCCTAGGGCTAGACTAGAAGACATTTGTCCAAGGTGCCATGCAGTGGGATTGAACCCAAGATCACACAGTTAATCATCACTGATATATCATCAATGCTATTATTGCCATCATCATCAACATCATTATCTCAGTGATGTTAGTAGATGATGCATTTATTGAGTCAAAGAAAGAAGAAATGATGATTTATGCCAGGATGACATGCAAGGCAACTGAGAGCTTCTTTGAGAAAGCTTCTGTTGGAAGCTGCAAACCCGATCTTTAAATGGACTGAGGTTTCCACCAGAAAGAAGCTGACATGGAATGGTGGAATGGTTTAGTAGACAAAGCTATAAAAGTGAAGAAACAGATTTGGAAAGAATTGGATTCAATTTCAGGTGGGTAAAAAGCAAATTAGAAATCAGGTGGACTTTGTGAGTAGAGAAGGAGAAGATAAGAGGTTTGAAAGTGTTTTGTAGAATGTGGAGCAAAGACATCGGGCATCCCAGATTGCAAGGTAAGATGTTGCTATGAATCAGGCCATCCCTGGTGAAAGGTGGGAATGTAATGATGAGGTTGCAAAGTGTGTGCATGATGTTTTTTTTTCTTCTACAAAGTGTGATGAGGCAACAAAGAATAACATAAGCCATGAAAGGGGAGGATATACAAGACTGGAAAGAAATGAGGCAAGCATGCTACAGTCTGTGTGTTTGAATGACATTTGAATTGAAAGAGAATGTGGATATAAGGGGAATTGGATGGAGAGAGGAGCAGAAGTGAAGACTGGGATGGTACAGACATATGATGGCTTTGGAAGATGAAGGATGGTTAAAGAAATACTAAATAATCCGAGAGGGGAAAATCTCTGGTAGACGAAGATTGAATAAGATATGGGAAGAAAGGGTTGAAATCTGTTACCTCATTTAAAATAACAGTAATATATTACTTTCAAATTTAGGCACAAGGCCAGCAATTTCAAGAGAAGGGTTTAGTTGATTACATTGACAGCAGTGTGCAACTGGTACTAATTCTATCGACCCAAAAAGGATGAAGGTCAAAGGTGACCTCTGCAGAATTTGAACTCAGGATGTAAAGACAAATGCCGAATGTACTAATAATTCTGCCAGCTCATCACCTTAGAAGTAACAGTAATATATTGAGGGGTTTAGTTAATCATATTCGCCCTCATCAAATCTATGATTTTGTGCAGCTATTTTGAAATAGGTTGGTTGACTGCAACTTGAAAACCAAAGGTCAGAAATGGCAACCTCCTGTTTGTTGCGTTCTGTTTTTCTTCTCTTCAAAATCTAAAATTATTTTACAAGATCAAATAAAATTGACCTTTTGGTAAACAGCCTTTAACCTGGATGTTTAGATAGGTTACATTTCAACAACTTCCAGGCTTAAATATCTAGATCAAAACCAGCGACCTCCAATTCATTTCTGTTATTGAAGAAACCTAACAAGAGAACTGATGTGATATCAGGCTACCAGCTTGCTGGTTTTAGGTTCAAATCCAGAGCAGGTTTTTGTTCTTTTTTTTTTCCATTATGTATTTATGAAGTAGAAGTGATTCTGTAAGGATTATGTGTCCAAAACTGGTGCTTGTATCCTGTTGATATTTAACTCCAAATCAATCTTGATCAAGTAAACCTACAGTCAAAGACGGTTCATCCATGCCCATCCTGTCTTGTTTTCAGATATAGTTATATATGGCTATATTATTCAAGATCTTATCTTTTTAAAATAGCTGATTGTGATTTTAAGAAGATTTAGCTGCTTTAGGAACCCACCAGGCCAGTAGGAACCAACCAGGTTATTTGGAAATGTTCCATAAATACACATCTTGTCCAGTATGTGATTTACCCCAAGTTTGCTTAATGCCATGAAATAGAGACCAAATACCCACCCTGAAGAATTTATCTCGTGACACAAAAAACTTTAATCTTCTTCATATGGAACATTTAATTCTACATATCACTGTAGCTTTTATGCTACATGTGATATATCACATGTGGATACATTTGTATCACATTTTTGTTACATTGGTATTAGCATTGCTTTTGGGCTACATGTGATATATCACATGTGGATACATTTGTATCACATTTTTGTTACATTGGTATTAGTATTGCTTTTATGCTACATGTGGTATATCACATGTGGATACATTTGTAGCAAATTTTTGTTACATTGGTATTAGCATTGCTTTTATGCTACATGTGAAACATCACATGTGGATACATTTGTATCACATTTTTGTTACATTGGTATTAGCATTGCTTTTGGGCTACATGTGGTATGTTTGGGTTACATTTATCTTTTATCTTTTACTTGTTTCAGTTATTAGACTGCAGCCACCTTCAAGGTTTAGTCAAACAAATCAAATTCTAGTATTTTCAGAAAGAAAAATAAAAAAAACTACAATCAGAGAATTGATTTCTTACAAATATTAATGAAAGAATAATTTCAAAGATCGAATCCAGCAATCTTTATCTTGTCAGTTGGGATCAATTATTTTCAAAGATCAAATTTATTGACCTTTCACTTCACATGTCACTCTGATGAATCAAATAATTTCAAAAATCAAATTCTTTAATCTTTGGTGTGTTCTTCAAGAGGATCTATAATTTTAAAAAGTTAACACCACTGATATTCAATATATTACTCACAAAAACTAATTACATTCGTAGTTCAAATTAAGTGACCTGTGTCATATTACTTCCTTCAATCATATATTTCCAAAGAGCAAACCCAGTAACCTTTAGTATCATATTACCCAACATACAAGTCAGTGTAGCACATGGTGGAAACATGTAGTGCAAACATGTGGAAACATGTAGTGTAGCACATGGTGGAAACATGTTGTGCAGACATGTTTAAACATGAAGTGTAAACATTCAAATATAGTCACTGTCATTCCAAATCCAGTTGTATTTCACTTAGAACTTTTGGTCCTTCAAAGTCATCTTCATGTATAATTCCTCCTACCTATTTTTGGCCATAAATTTTGACCTGAAAAATTCCATTTGTATCCTGGAAAATATAGTATTTTACTCTTGCGAATTAAGTATTTCTGAAGGTCAGATCCAGTGTCCGTTTCTTTTGTACTTCAGCAAATCAAACATTTCCAGAGAGCAAATCGAGTGACCTTGGTATGTTTCTCAAGAACATATAAATATTTTCAAAGGTCAAATCCAGTGACATTTGGTATTTAACTCGAATGAAACATATTCAAAGTCAAATCCAGTGACATTTGTTATGGAACTGAAGAGGATAAAATGTTTCCAAAGGTTAAACTCTGTCACTTTGTTATGTTATTCTAAGAAATCTGATGACCCTTTAGCATTCAATCCGGCCAGATCTGACCCAAATATTCTCCCTGTTTTATGTTCAAACAGACTAGGTCTGACCTCTCGCACCTACCCTACAATGTCATTCTAAAAATAAACAATCACATTATCAGAATCTCAAACCTGCAAGATAATGCATAATTAATTCTAAACATTGTGAATTAATAAGTATTCCATCTCTCAGAGTAATCTGCATGCTAAAAAGCTAAAGGTCAACCCCTGCAACCTTTCGTGGGTTATCCTAATAACAAATATTTTCAAAAATTAAATCCTGTGACCTATGATATTCATGAGCAGGAATTCCCAACCATGGGGGTGGGGTTTTGGAGCAGTACTGGGCTGTGGGCCTTATAGTACTGACCACATAGGAAAAATGAATTTTATTTCTATTTTATGGCTTATATTATATCTTTAGACAGACATTAGATTCTCAAACCCATTTCATGTGATTATGTGATAAGGAATGAAGGCCTGGAGAATTTAGTGATGACCAGAAATATTGAAAGGAAAAGAAGCAGAGAAAGGAGGAGGAGGAGGAGGATGTGGATGTCCAGCTTGAGGAACTGGTTGGAAGAAAGCGGCATCAAACATCAGGAACCGTTACAGAAAACAGAGAATTGTGGCAGAACATGATTGCCTATGTCCTACATTCTGGACACGGCACTTAAAGAAATAAGATATCATATCTTATGCACTTTATTGTGTTTTGTTATGCATGTTATCTCTTGGTCCATGGAAATATTGTCTTGCATGGAACTTGTGGTACAAAAAGGGTTGGGTGTGTCTGCTCTTGAGAGTCAAAGGATTTCAATGGTTAGAACCTGTGACTCTTGGATTGTTCCTCTTGTGAAGATCGAATCCAAATGACCTTTGAGATGGCATTATCTCAGTTATTTCTAAGTTAAGTAAATATTTAAAAAACTGTTATTGGGTCAAATATTTACAAATGACTCCAGGTTGTTCCTATATCAAGTATTTATGAAGGTCACCAGCTCTGACCAAAGACTAAAAGGTTTGAAAGTCAAGGTTGCACATCAAATGATCTGAGATTCCAACAAATTATTTGGTCAAATATTTACTATCAATTTATCATAAACAATCAGAGTGTGAGCTGAATATTGGTGAGTCAGTAAGGGTAGATATAGGAGCAGCCTATTATAAAGGCAAGCCAATGAGGGACCCTTTAGATGGATAGTTAACAAGCTAGATATAGCAGCCAAACTTTCTTCATACTTTTCCATCCATCCATCTTGTCTGGCCACTACACCTGAAAGGGCCTTTGGGGTAGAGTCCCCAAGCAACTCCACCAGAGGGTCATATCAGAAGCAATCATCAATAGACTTTCCAGCTGGATTCTCAAGCTTAGCCACTTAAAACTATGGATGTTATCTAGCCATTTCATTCATGGTGTACCCTTTAGGTCTCTTGTTGGCTCTGCTGGGTGAATCTGCCTTGCTACTATTTCCAGTAATGTCTTAATCACACATCTGCAGAACCAAAGCTGTGATCTTTCAGTGGGGAGAAATTTGTTGCTCAATTTGGAGGGGACACCCTGATCCCCTGAGGCTTTTTGGCGGGGAACCCCATTTCAGCTGTTTGTATTTGTTATTACCCAACATTCATGGTCATGGTTAATCATACTTTTAAGTCTTAAAATAAGGACACATCAGATCATGCAAGCTCTGTGCATACAAAACGAAGGATAAGCTTGTCATTTTGGATTAAGTCCAATCAGAGGTCTGCCTAAACAGAGAGAGACAAGATCATTTCTCTGGTCCGTATCTATTTAAGTTCAACTTAACATTTTAACTGTACAACATCAATCACCATCATCATCATCATCATCACCACCACCACCATCATCATCACAACCACTATCACCATCACCATCATCATCATCATCATCATCATCATCATCACAATCATCATCATCATCATCATCACCATCATCATCACCACCACTATCACCATCACCATCATCATCATCATCATCATCATCACCATCATCATCATCATCATCATCATCATCATCATCATATCATCATCATCGTTGTCATCATCATCAACATTATCATCATCATCATCATCATCATCATCATCATCATCAACATCATCAACGTCATCATCATCGTCGTCATCATCATCATCATCATCATCATTATTATCATCATCATCATCATAATCACCATTTAATGTCTGCTTTCCATGCTGGCATCGATTGGGTGGTTTGACAGGAGCTGACAAGGGCAGAAGCTGCACCAGATTCCATTGTCCATTTGCCACATTTTCCACAGTTGGAAGGATGCCTTTCCTAATGCCAACCACTTTATCGAGTGTACGGGGTGCTTTTTTTTTTTAACATGACACCAGCACTAGTGCTATTTTATGTGGCACCATCACCAGTGCCTCTTACATGGCACAGAACATAAAGATAGAACTATAATATATTCTATGAGTAAGTGCTCCCTTTTGGATACAAAAAATTCATTATTAAATAAAAAGTTAATAAATGAAAACTAGAGTTCTATATTTAAGGAATGAAGATTTATGTACATTATTTACTTTATCTACATTTCACTGATATTTGTCCTCATCTTGTTTGTTGGTAACACAATGTTTTGGCTGATATACTCTCCAGCCTTCATCAGGTGTCTTGGGGAAATTTTGAATCTGGGTTCTCATACCCAAAGTATTTTTTGATGTTGTTATTATCATTATTATTATTATTATTATTATTATTATTATTATTATTATTCGGGTCACTGCCCAGAATCAAACTCAGAATCTTGGGGTTAGTAGCCTGTGGTCTTAACCACGGGCATATGGTGTTAACAGCATGGGCTACTAACCCCAAGATTCCGAGTTTGATTCCAAGCAGTGATCTGAATAATAATAATAATAATAACAACAACAACAACAATATCGAAAAATACCTTAGGTATGAAAACCCAGGTTCGAAATTTCCCCCAGACACCTGATGAAGGCTGGAGGGTATATCATCCAAAATGTTGTGTCAACAACAAACAAGATGAGGACAAATATCCGTCAAATGTAAATAATGTAAATAATGAAGACTAGAGGTATTTTTGTCTACTGCTTCTGTGGTCAGCATTTGAAAGTATTTGTACTTCTATTTTAACCACCATTAACTATGATAGCCGTTAGTAAATACTAAAGCTATTAGTAACAACGATAGCTACATCAATTACTACTGTAATTCTCTGAAGCTACCATAGTCACCAATAGTCACTCTTTTAGCTGTCAATATCTGAAAGAAATTACGTTGATGTGTAGTTAAGTGTCTAAACGTATTTCTATTGCGTTCGGTTTTTACAAATAATCACTAAGTCACTCACCGTGTAACATATTGAATAGATTGTGGATAAAATTAAAATATAAAATTCAAATATATAAAATAGACTTACAAAAGAAAAACAGAGCAAATTTTAAAAAGCAAATTATTTTTTTTTGTGTTTGTGATATCAACATTGGATAAAAGATATGTGTGTGTGTGTGTGTGTGTATTGGAATTCCTTGTGTGTGTGTGTATTGGAATTCCTTGTGTGTGTGTGTATTGGAATTCCTTGCTTCAGTAAATTTTTGAGATAAATACGCAAGAATTGAAGCAAATAATAGATCATCAAGCCCTGATGCTTGGATGCCTTGGCAAGAATTTCTTTGTATAAAATATTCCGGTCAGGTCTTCTGTCTTATAACGCCAATCTTTCTCCCACCAGTCTTGAAGGCACTAGGAATGGTTATGGATGTACTCTCCTGCCTCTTACTAAATCATGTAAAGAATTTTAAAAATACCAACCAACATCCCCAAACACTGTAGAATATAAATATTTGGGAGGGGAAAATTAGAATAATGGAAAACAATATTGGAATGGAAATAAAAGACTGCAAACCCTACAAGAAGTGTTAGTTGAGAAGAAGTAGGTGAGGCCATGTGGTAAGAAGCTTGCTTCCCAACCACATGGTTCAGGGTTCAGTTCCACTGTATGGCTACTGGGGCAAGTGTCTTCTATTATAGCCCCAGGCCAACCAAAGCCTTGTGAGTGAATTTGGTAGACGGAAGCTGAAAGAAGCCTGTTGTTTATGTATGTGCATGCATGTGTGTGTGTGTGTGTGTTACTATCTTCTTGCATTCACGTCATGTGGCAGCTGTAAACGAGTGCCACCATCACACAAGCAATATACTTTGCTTCCAGTCTTCCATCAAAACATGTCTGGCCATGGGGAAATATTACCTTAGCTTGGAAACGGATGAGAGTTGATGACAGGAAAGGCATCCGACCATGAAAAATTTCACCTTAACAAATTCCGTCCGACCCAAGCAAGCATCGAAGTAGGAATGTGAAAATGGTAGCAACAATGACAATAATGATGATGATGATGATGGTGGTGATGACGATGATGATAATGGTGATGATGATGATGATGATGATGGTGGTGGTGATGATGATGATGATAATGATGATGATGATGATGATGACGATGGCGATGATAATGATGAGAATGATGATGATGACAATGATGATGATGATGATGATGATGATAAACATGATGATGATGATGGTGATGATGATGATGAAGATGATGACGATAATAATGATGAGGATAACGATGATGATTATGATGAAGATGATGATAATGATGATGGTGATGACGATGATGATGATGATGAAGCTTAAGTAATTTTGACATAGTGTGTGTGTGTGTTGATTGAAATAGAATAGGAACACCAGGGATCTAGTATTCATATTCTAAAACCAGAATATTCACAATAAATACAGAATCATCATCATCATCATCATCATTTAATGTCTGTGTTCCATGCTGGCTTAGGAATGGTAAATAATATCAGGTCTACTAAAACAACAACAACAAAAAAGAATAAAGTAGGTGTGTGTGAGCATTGGGTGGGGTGAAACGGATTATCTGTTTGTTGTAATAGTTGGCTATCTCACAGAGAGAGATTCAGTTGCTATTTCTAGCAGGTGAAGCAACCATCTAAAGGCTTCTTTGTTAACACACAGCAATATTATTGTGTTTCAAAGAGGTGGTGGCGGGGGAAAGGGGGAGGCGTTGGCACCAACTGAAACGGTTACTCGTCTGTTACTCGAAGGAAAGGGAAAGTTTGTCGGAATCTAAGTTGACACATTAATAGCAATAAATCGATCAATCAATCAATCAATTAATTAATCACCCTGAACTTCAGTCAATACATATTTAAACAGAATGTCGGGTTATAGGAGAGATAGATGCAAAGACGCAAGCCAGTGATCACTCTGCTGGATGTCCAATATCCTATTGATCGGCCATCTAGCGATAGTCGCTTCCATTGTGTGGTGGGAACGAGTCTACTTCGCTAATTTGCTATTAACGATGGTGGATTAGCAAAGTCATTAGAGCTTCAAATAGAAAGACTTGCAATATTCGTTTGGGCTTGATAAAAATAGTACCAGTCCAGGGCGGCAGCAGATTGGTAGAATTGCTAAAGCATCAGATGTGGTGCCTTACCGTGTCTGTTCTCATTTTAAATGTTCTGATAGTAATACTAATACCAACCGTATCAACTTGTATTGGCCACTGTCTTTCCTTTGCACAAATTTGGTGATGTGAAAAGAGACTTTGGACCAGGCCTGCATATCAGAAAAAACATTTCCCTAGTATGGCTGAGTGGTCATACAAGACATACAGAGGCCTCAAATTAACCCTTTTGTTACTGTATTTATTTTGAGATGCTTTGTGTTTCTTTCAATTACTTTAAATATA
>NC_043009.1:66110242-66112742 GCF_006345805.1 Octopus sinensis
ACATATATATATATACATATATAGATATATACATATAATATATATAAAGCCATTTGTACTGAAAGCATATATATATATATATATATATATATATATTATATATATATATATATACACATATATATAATATATATATATACACACACACATATATATATATATACACACATATGTATATATATATATACACACACATATATATATATATATCTATGTATATATATAAACACACATATATATATATATCTATGTATATATATATATGCCCATTCGCACGGAAAGCATATATATATATATACACACACATATATATATATGTGTGTGTGTGCACATGTAACGTATATATGCATATCTATATATGTATACATATATATGCATATGTAAGTATATATGTAATATATATATATATATATACACACACATGCACACACATGTAATACATATACACCCATGTATACATAGACACACATATACAGGTATATAAAAACACATATATTAATACACACACACGCACACACACGCACATACACTCACATACATACACAGACGCACACACGTACGTATGTATTTCGTAACGGTGTTAGAAAGATGGGAATATATTAATCTCAACCATTTTCTATACGCGAAGAATAGATACTAATGCATCGGTAGCATTTGAATGAGTCTCTCTAAGCTGACTTCCTGCAACTGTTGTCTCAGAGAATCTACAGATATGACCATCATCATGTTGCAAAGGGAGTCGGGGAGGGGGTGGGTGGTAGTGGTAGCTTGTTGGTTTGGCAAGAATATTTTATTCAATGCCATATCATCTCGCATTGGTTATATCTACAAAAGAGAATCTCCCTTAGAAATATTCTACATTGCTCTTCTCTCTCTCTCTCTCTCTCTCTCTCTCTCTCTCTCTCTTTCTCCCTGTCTTTGTCTCTTTCTTTCTTTCGTTCTCTCTCTATTGTATAAAATAATTAAATATAATTAAAAATAATTAAAAGCAACATTTTATTTTTGATATTTTCATTATTTTCAGCATTTATCTTTTCTGTAATCACAGAAACATTGTTTCAAAAATTCCATTTTTCTTATCAGTATAAAATGGCTGCAGAAGCAAATGAAAATAATTGAAAGAGTTTATGAAAGAATATCTGAAAATATTGATGAAATTTTTCCCCCCTTTTTTATAGATAAGAATAAAATAGGCATTTAATGTTCCTCGTGTATATTTATTCTTAATAATTTTTAAAATAAAGGAGAGAGACAGAGAGAGACAGAGGGAGAGAGAGAGAGAGAGAGAGAAAGAGAGGGAGAGAGAGAGAGAGAGAGAGAAAGAGAAAGAGAGAGAGAAAGAGAAAGAGAAAGAGCAGTACAGAACACTTCCAACTAAAGTTCTCCCTTGCAAAGAATAACCAATGAGAGATAAATACCTGTATATGCATGTATGTGTGTGTATGTCTATCTATCTATCTATCTATCTATCTATCTATCTATCTATCTATCTATCTATCTATCTATATATATATATACACATACATATACATACATATATATATATACACACATATATGCATACACACACACATATATATATATACATACATATATATACACATACATACATATATATATGCATATATACATATATATACATACATACATATATATATATTATATATATATATATATATATGCATATACACACCACACGCATGCATGCACGCAACACACACACGCACACACACACACACACACACATATAATTTCCTGATAGGGACATTGTACTTCATTTACCAACTATAACATACTACCAAGAGTAATATATTATCTTTTTGTGTTAGCAATGTGACTTAATCACTTTGAGTTATCTCTGCAGTTATTCGGCAGAATTTAGAGCCAGCATTGAAACTGATGATGTCTTATTTATGGATATATCTATGTAAACCACACAATTGAAGATAGAAAAATAGGTGGTGGGTGTACATACACATTTCTGGAATCATTGCCTCTTCCTCAGTACCAGATTTGCATATGCCTCCATTACCTGTTTTTCTATCTTCCATCACATCATTTACATTGATGCTTTCTTTGAATATGAAACATTATAACGTTCACTTGAATTGCTAGGAATATCAACCAAATCTTCATCAGATCGCATTCTAACATCTTAAAAGATAAAGATTTGATGCTTTTTAGCTGACAGTAGAGCTTGGCACAGTCTTCTGACTCGTCAGCTCTTGTTAAACCACCCAGACCATGCCAACATAGAAAACAGGTTATAATGACAATGATGATGATGGTGATGATGATGATGGTGGTGATGGTGGTGGTGATGATGATGCTATATCAAGGGTGTTTGATTTCAAGTTCTCTTTCAATGATTTGACAAGCTACTACCTCCCAAACATGGCCATCTCTCACCACCAACATATTATCATTACTACAGCTACCACAACCATTAATATATTCTTCAGTCACTCCTTCAAATACCATTACCTATTTCTTCACTACC
>NC_043009.1:66117742-66125242 GCF_006345805.1 Octopus sinensis
TTTCTAATTGGAAATTTGTACGTAATTGAAATAATTGGACCTGCTTGTTAGGATTTATTGTTTATATAAGAGAAATGAACCAACGCAGCCGTCGAATACATTTAAAGTACGAAAGAATTTATTTCACTTGCCGTCCATAATAAATTATCTCTAATTGCCAGATGCTTCCCTGTCGTTTAACGTTGCACCTCATCATTTTAATTTTCTTCTTTTGGCATCTAAAAAGCTGATCCAACTATTTCAACTACATGCAAACGTCCATTTGGCCAAATGAGACGGGGGTATAGAAAAGAAGGGAGAGATAGGGAATTTAGCCTGGTTATTGGGGGGAAAAAGAAGAAAAATGGCTTCCGCTATAAAACATCCTGATCGTTTGAAGGAGATTTCGATGCTGGAAAAGAAGTCGAACGCTACAAAACTCCATATTTACACAAGCAAAATTTAAACAATTATTTATTGAAATGAGTAAAAATAAATATATTTATTCCATATATGCATCTGTTTGTGTACCTACCAGCCAACCAACCTATCTATCTATCTATCTATCTATCTATCTATCTATCTATCTATCTATCTATCTATCTATCTGTCTGTCTGTCTATCTGTCTGTCTATCTATCTATTTATCTATCTATCTATCTATCTATCTATCTATCTATCTATCTATTTGGCCTTCTGTCTGTCTGTTTGTCCTCTTTTCTATCTATCTATCCATCCATCCATCTTTGATGGCGCTGGTATAATATAAGGTTTTATCTTCTATCCAAATCAGTTGTGCTCTTCCCCGTTGTTTCCAGAATCTAGTGATTCGGCAAAATAGACTGATAGAATAAATACTAGGCTTTCTGGGGTCGATTTGTTCGCCTAAAGGTGGTGCTCCAGCACGGCCACAGTCAAATGACTGAAACATGTAAAAGAGAGTAAAAGAGACACACACACACACACACAGAGTGAAAGAGACAAACTGATTAAAAAATTGCACAGAGGGAAGCAATTTGAAAAATCACAAAGTGGTGGGGGCGGGTGGTGCTGCGTACAGTGGCTGTGGTGTAAGATGTGTATTATGGTGGTGGTGTTTGTACAAATTGCATGTTTTGTCCCAGGTAAATGAGTGAAATTGCAAATACTGCATATGCATGGTCTCTTGCATTGAGAAAACTGGCATATTTTGGGGATATCATGCTTTTATAGATTTTATTTTATTTACAGTTGGTAGATTTATCACGGAGCTGTGAGGTATACATTCAAACTGAGGTGGACAGTGGTGGGAAGAAAGGCGTGGCAGTAGTAGTGGCCATGGTTGTATCAGTAGAGTATTATGGCAATGATAATGATGATGATGATGATGATGGGTCAGTTGCAGTATTCAGAGAAAAAGAAGAATGTGGATAGCTGGACAGTGGAGGGCTTTTCATTGTGGAGTTTAATAGGTCATCAGTTGCGCCAGTTTTGAGGAGTGACCCTACTGTTGGTCATGCTGTCTTTGTTGTCGTTGCTGCTGCTGCCATCTATATACACTTTAAATTTTGATACTGACCAGGCTTCAGTTTAGTGCTATATCCTTCTAGAGAATTCCCTTGGGAATTTCATGGTCCTTTGTTCTTGTTTTGAGAAGGAACCTAAATTGGAGCAACTTTTTACAGATCAATTTTTAGACACTATTTTCTAAACCTGGCAAAATATGTAGGGGGTGCAAATTTTGATTTTGCACCCGCTAAAAATTTCGGGGAGGTGTGTTTGCACCCGATGCACCCCCAGTTCCCGGACGTAAGCTTAAATAATAAACCGCGATATGGCAGAGGATTACCGTATATTCATCATGTCGAATGGCAAAAACACTGCAGACTCAAAGTGAATTCACGAATCTTGAAATGCTAAAAGATTACCTGAAGATGTTTTATGGCCGTTTGTTGCTTCGACTACGGTGAAGAACGACCAAGTTTAGAAGATGTACTTTTATGCAAGTCGATCGTCCAAAGAATTTGTGTCAATATTGTTTTGCAAATTTTGACGATAAAGTTCGGTTGATTTAATATATTGATTGAATATATCCTGTTCCTAACAATTAAAAATTTCGTTTGACATTTACAGTTTGTCGTAATTGAACAATAGTGAATATATATATTTATCTAGTGAAGACGCGTCACTTAGTGATTATGGCATTCAGCTCACGCATCGTAAGTTTTCGAGTTCGATTCCCGACGGCGCGTTGAGTCCTTGGATAAGACACTTTATTTTCACGTTGCTCCCGTCCACTCAGCTGGCAAAAATGAGTATAGTACTGGTAACTCAAAGAAGCCAGCCTCGTCACATTCTATGTCACGCTGAATCTTCCTGAGAACTACGTTAAGGGTATGCGTGTCTGTGGAGTGCTCAGCCGCTTACAGATCAACTTCATGAGCAGACTGTACCGTTGACCGGATCATCTGGAAAGCCCATCGTCGTAACCGATGGAATGCGAGTATATAGTCATCAATTAGAAATAATACATTTCTAAATCTATCAGAGAGATTTATGCAGTAGCAGCACGATAAAATGATAGCATGTTGTTAAATTAATGTGAGTCCCATGAAAGGGAAGAATGCTACTGTTATTTAGCCCTGGGAAAATATGTCATGTCCAACAGGAAACGGTGTTTCCTAGGGCTAAATAGCAGTAGCATTCTTTCCTTTCATGGGACTCTCACATTAAGTTGACAACATGCTATCACTTTATATTCATCAATGTTATTAACAAATTCTCGTGCTTTTTCTCTTGCAATAATTTATCAATTTGTGTTCATTTTCTCCTGAAAAGGGTCACCTATTCGTGAATATATCGTCTGGATAATTTTGGCGAAGGGTCACTCGTATATATGTAGGTATGTACATATGTGAAACAAGCAAAAGAATCTCTCTCTCTCTCCTCTCTCTCTCTCTCTATATATATATATATATATATATATATACACGGACAAATCATAAGATACACTTACACACACACACACTCATATGTATTCGACAGGATTGCACACGGTTTCCCTAGACCAAATTCATTTGACAAGGCATTCATCAACCCCTTTACATAGATAAGACAGTTGGCAAAGTGCCGCGCAATGGAACTGAACTCGAAACTACGTGGTTGCGAAGTGAACTTGTAAACCACGCAGTCATCCTCACCTCTCTTTTTGTTTGTCTAACTTGTCAAACCATTTGAATATATCGACTGGATAAGTTCACCTTCAAATAATAAGAGACAAACGGGGAGATGGAACTGGTGAAATAAATACCAAATCTAAAACGATGAATGAATCGACTCAATGAATATGCTAAAAGTGTGCAAAAAAAAAATCGTGTAGAAGAAAATAAGGTTCTGACTGAAATGATTTTATGGACGGAAATATATGGAAACACAAGGAAATGCTTGTGTTTAAATATAAGGAAATGTGTGTGCTTGCTATGTACGGAAACATTTGTACATTTGTAAATGTAAATGTTAATTGACTGAATCTAACTTTGAAAATATATTTAGACAACACGTATACATTTTCCAACAGAAAGTATTTGCATTTTCAATTTGAGATAATAATCGACCAGTTTTCATTAGAGCTTTGACGATGTTCCAAATGAATAAATAAATAAATATATTCAAAATGTTCCAATGACAGAATATTTTAAAACGTATAAAATTTCTACTATTTAAAATTTAAGTTTAAAAGTATTTCCAATAGAAACAACAGTTGATCATTTTAAAATTACGATATAACATATTTCAGAATTTCATCTGTAATCATTTCTGTTTGAGTTCCTTTAGAATAATGGTCAAGTCGTTTCATTTAGAAGATAAAAACCTTTGCAGATGAAAAATTATGCAATTATTTGTCTCATTTCTTGATATTTTCCCGAAAAATATATCGAAGAGCGATGTTTTCGTTGAGAAATATATTTGGTATAGATTATGTAGAATATTTATATTTCTTTACTACCCACAAAGGGCTAAACATAGAGGGGACAAACAAAGACAGACAAACGAATTAAGTCGATTACATCGACCCCAGTGCGAAACTGGTACTTAATTTATCGACCCCGAAAGGATGAAAGGCAAAGTCGACCTCGGCGGAATTTGAACTCAGAATGTAACGACAGACGAAATACGGCTACGCATTTCGCCCGGCGTGCAAACACGGACTTAAGGCCACACATTTTTGGAGAGGGTTTAAGAAATTAAATCTACTCTGGTATTCGACTAGCATTTTATTTTATAGAAGCTAGAAGGATAAAAGCTAATAATAACCTCGGCAGCATTAGTATTTGCCATAGTGAGGGCCGTAACCAGGTAGCTTAAAGCATTTGTCCGACTATCGAACGATTCTTGAGAATTGGCCGCCATTAAACTATATAGAATATTAATTACTAAAATGTGATCTTTGACTCTTTGGATTAATTTTAAAAGAAAGAGGGATCACATTCATCTTCTCTTGGTCAATTTCTCATCTCGTTTCATCTCTGTCCGCTCTCTATCTCTGAAACCATCATTGTTAGTGAAGACAATAGTTAATAATTAAAGAGATAGTAGTCTTTGATGTTGCATTCAGGCAAATGAACTAAAGTGTCTCTATTAGATATGCACATGGAGACACTGTTGCCATGGAAGCCGAATCATTTGCTGGTGAAAAACTATCTACACCGTTACATATTACCATTGAGTGTCAACAGTGGTTATTATAACTGAGAATATTTCAAACTAGAGAATTGGTCCATTTTACAGAGTTTCTGAATTCTCTTTCAAAACATTTGTATCTCGTCTAACAACAATCACTGCCAAATTATTCAATCTTAAACCGTTCCAAGAAATTCAGGCGGAATACAACGAAACAAATGATGGCTCATAGAATGGTCTGAGATGAATCCTATTTCTTTACTAGCCACAAGGGGCTAAACACAGAGAGGACAAACAAGGACAGACAAACGGATTAAGTCGATTATATCGACCCCAGTACGTAACTGGTACTTATTTAATCGACCTCGGCAGGATGAAAGGCAAAGTCGACCTCGGCGGAATTTGAACTCAGCTCGTAGCGGCAGATGAAATACTGCTAAGCATTTCACCCGGCGTGCTAACGTTTCTGCCAGCTCGCCGCCTTATGAATCCTGTTCAATGATGCCAGCCAGAGACGAAGATGTCCTAAATCACCTCAGTGTCTGTATTACTTCCTGGTTGCTATGTCTTATCCCAGGGAGTATCAGACCCAATTGGAACAGCTGCTCTTCTGTTTATTGTTGGAAGAGAATATTGCTTTATTCAGAAAAGACCAAGTACTACCAGGATCCATTCTGGATGGATGCCTGGAATGTTGTAGATATTGGTACCCAGCTATGTGATAAAGTTGCTGAATCTAAAGAGATTTTTCTGAAGGACGAACTGGTGCAGACGTCTTTTCTCATATATATTCTCCATAACAATGTTAAAAAAATAAGGCAGACAAAGCTAACAGAACTGACAACAAGACATTTCTTCCAGATCACCCCCTCACATAACGGTATACCACCCTTATTATATAAATAGACATACCTGGTTCGAGTCCAGTCCTGTTCTATGTATATATCTTCTATTTGTCAATCCCCTAAGTTAAGGCGCATAAACATAAACACGGACACACATGCAAACACATTTGCACACACATACACACACACACACATATGATGGGCTTCCGTACAGTTTCCGCATTTACTTAAAAGGCATTTGTCGACTCGACACTACAGTAGAAGATATTTATCCAAACTATAATATATGATTACCAATCAAAGTTGTTAACCAAAATAACATAAAAATATTTTTCCACTCAAGGCACAAGGCCCGAGATTTTATGAAGGGGCCAGTCAATTAGATCAACCCCAGTATGCAACTGGTACTTAATTTATCGACCCCAAAAGGATGAAAGGCAAAGTCGATCTCATAACATGAAAATATTCTCTTCTGGTCTAGGCACAAGGCCCGAAATTTTGGGGAAGGGGGCCAGTGGAATAGATCAGCCCCAACATGCAGCTGGTACTTAATTTATCGACCCCAAAAGGATGAAAGGCAAAGTCGACCTCATAACATGAAAATATTAATAAAGGTGAAAACGTCAATAAAGTAAAAAGGTGAATAACCAGAAAAAAAATCTTATTATTTCAGATATTTATCTTTTATATTTTGCTTGTTTCAGTCATTAGACTGCGACCATGCTGGGGCACCACCTTCAAGAATTTTTAGTCTAATGAATCGACGACCCCAGGACTCATTTTTATTTAAAACTCTTTTGTCGAACCGCTAAGTTACGCGGACATAAACACACCAACACTGGTCGTCAAGTGGGGACAAACAGAAAAACATACACACACACATACGACGGGCTTCTTTCAGTTTCCTTCTACCAAATCTACTCACAAAGCTCTAGTCGGCCCGAGGCTTTAGTAGAAGGCATCTGTTCAAGGTGCCACGTAGTGGGATTGAACCCGGAACCATGAGATGGCGAAGCAAACTTCCTACCATAGAGCCACGAGGAAAATCTGGTTGCAATTTCTTTCTAAGTACGTCGTGAGAGGACGGTGACAGGGAGTTGGTCCCTTGTTGGTTCGTGTCTAATATGGTAGCAGGACAAATACCAGAATTATCAGAACAATGGTAACAGGACAAATACCAGAATTATTTTGTTGTCAACAGTTTGAACTTTATAATCAGCCTGTTTATGACAATAACGAAGTTTTGGCTGGAGTTTTGTAGAGTTATCTCACCGATGATGATGACGACGAAACTATATATTCTTCTTCTTCTTCGGTGGCACTGACTTCTTGAATTCCTGGAGATAGAGGGAAGGAAGTGGAACAGGAAAAATAAGAGAAAAACAAATAAAAACAGAACTCTTTATCCTCCCATCCCATTGCAGAACTCGGAAATTGTATGCTTGCTTTGAGGCAGATGTCTACTGCAGATGATGGATCCCTCTACGCACGCGTAGCGCTGCTTAATTATAGGTTGCCTGTCTGAGAGTATGTATATAGGTCTATGAAAATGTATATGTATATACATACATACATACATACATACATACATACATACATACATACATACATACATACATACATACATATATATATATATATATTATATATATATATATATATATATATATACACATATATATATATATAATATATATATATATATATATATATATATATATATATATATATGTATGTATGTATGTATAATATATACATACGTGTGTATATACATATATATATCTACAAACATGTATACCTATATATATAATATACGCATATGCAAATATATACTTATGTGTATCTATACATATATACCTACATATATATGAATACCTCTATGTGTGTCTGTATGTATATTTGTATATATGTATATATATTTTATATATATATTTTATATATAGAGATATATAAAACATATATACATATTTATGTGTGTTTATGTGTGTATATATAAATGTATATATATATATGTATGC